>NW_020837983.1:10417275-10587144 GCF_003676395.1 Aethalodelphis obliquidens | reverse complement strand
TTTTTTTTTTTTTTGGCTGCGTTGGGTCTTCGTTGCTGCATGTGGGCTTTCTCTAGTTGCGGCGATAGGGGGCTACGCTTCGTTGCGGTACACGTGCTTCTCCTTGTGGTGGCTTCTCTTGTTGCGGAGTACAGGCTCTAGGTGTGCAGGCTTCAGTAGTTGCGGTGTGTGGGCTTCAGTAGTTGTGGCTTGTGGGCTCTAGAGTGCAGGCTCAGTAGTTGCGGTGCACGGGCTTAATTGCGCTGCAACATGTGGAATCTTCCTGGACCAGGTCTCGAACCCCAGTCCCCTGCACTGGCAGGCGGATTCTTTTTTTTTTTTTTTTTTTTGTGGTACGCGGGCCTCTCACGGTTGTGGCCTCTCCCCCTGCGGAGCACAGGGTCCATACGCGCAGGCTCAGCAGCCATGGCTCACGGGCCCAGCCACTCCACGGCATGTGGGATCCTCCCAGACCGGGGCACAAACCCGCGTCCCCTGCATCGGCAGGTGGACTCTCAACCACTGCGCCACCAGGGAAGCCTCTGCATTTGCTTTTCTTTTTTTTTTTTTAAGTAGGTGCTCTAAGGATTATAATAAATATCCGTAACTTTCCATAATTTACTTAGAGTCAATACTGAACCACTTCACAAAAATGTAAGAATTTTGCAACCATATAGTTTCATTCACTGCCTTTTCTACGAGCTATAGTTGTCATATGTATTATATCTACATATGTTGTATACTTTACAATACAATGCTATACATTTTGTTAAGAGAAAAATAGACTCTTACATGTACCCGCATATTTAACGTTTCTAGTGTCCTTCATTACTGATGATCTGAGGTTTTATCTGATCTCGTTTCCCTTCAGCGTGAAAGAACTCTCTCTAACATTTCTTGTAGTTCAGGTCTGCCGGTGATTAGTTATTTTATCGATAGTTTTCATTTATATGAAATTGTCTGTTTAGCCTTCATTTCTTTAAGTGTATTTTCTCTGAATATAGAATTCTTTTTTTTTTTTTTTCCTTCCAGTACTTGATACACAGGGTTTGGGGCAAAGTTAATTATCACCATTTTACAAAGACTGAAGATGCCAAAACTATAAACAGAAGTCAGAAATTATGGCTCCAGGCCTCTTGTTCTTTGCTAATTTACTCAGTTGTCATCTTCCCGTCGCCACCCATCACCCTACTCCTTCAATGAAATGAGCTTGCCTAAAAAAGTTTATTATGAGTTACATATACTGGCCTGGGAGGCCCCCCCCCCCACCAGACCTCTTGTTAAATAAGGACATCCTGTTATGAAACTTCTTTTTGTCTTTTATTTATATTTGAAGGGCTACAACATTCCCGTTGCCTAAGAGGTTTGGTTTATCATTAGCAATGTTCTTTAAACTTTATCTACATCTTGGCTGGCGCAGCTGGAGGTGGCAAGGAGTGAGAGCTGGTGTTGTCGATTCCTCAAGCCTATATATATCAGGAAGCTCCTGGCACCTGCTCCACTCAGATTTTCCCTCTCCAGCGCCCTCCATACCAACTTTTTAAAAAGCCACAGTGGTGGGTTCTCCTTAAAAAAGAAAACCCTCCTGCCTCCTGATGAAACTGTGAGAGAAGGTTGATTCTGAAAAGAGCTTAGTTTCATCAGGGTTATAAAGTTGGCCTGAAGGCTGCATGGGATGTACTTCTTAAACATTTGAATTCAAATGCTTTTAGAAAGGACAGGCACCACCCATCTCTATTAGGTTTTGACTGGCTCCTGCAGGCATTTAGGTTTGTAACCCTTGTAGCAGGTTCTATCTGGGGACATCTAGAAGAGGACAGGGCACCCGAGATTTTGGCTCAGCCATTGGCACCTGAGTAAAGGGTCCAAAGACCAGAGAGATCAGCAGTAGTAGGTTCATATCTGAATATAATCATCAAAGCCATAGAAACACACTCCCTAGGCCCCAAGTACCAGATCACCAGTTCCAGGCCCAGCTGCTATCTCAAGTTATTTAGGTTCCTCTTTATGGTTACACAAGATAGAGTTGGAAAAATCTACCTGCACAGCCTAATTTTATATCTCAAAACTCAAGCCTAACACAGTCACATTTGTAGTCAATTATCATGAAGAACAAACTTGGGTACTCCTATACAAGTCAGGAATGAATGTAACTGAGTATTCAGTATTTACTTGAATGAAGTGAAACTGAGCTGAGTCCTTGGAACTTCAGAGGAGATCTTTGAAATCCAACAGGAGCTGCTAGAGCCAGAGACCCAGGGTTGAATGCTGGCTTTTTCAGCTTCTAGGGGCCACCTGTATTCCATGGCTTGTGGTCCCCTCTTCCATCTTCAAAGCACATCACTCCAGTCTCTGCTTCTGTGGTCAACCTACTTTCTCCTCTGCTGAAGTCAAATCTCCCTCTTGAAGGACACTTGTGATTATATTTAGGGCCACCCAGGATAACCTCTCATCTCAAGATCCTTAGTTTTATCGCATCTGCGAAGTCCCTTTTGCCATATAAGGTAACATTCACGGGTTCTGGTGATCAGGATGTAGACGTATCTTTGAGGACCCACCAACCCGGCAAATGTCCATCAGCCCTCTGGGTTCTGCTCAGACTTTCTTTTTCTCTTCTGAGAGGCCTCCCCCACGTTCAGGGGTCAGGCTCCCTAGTGTAACCTGTCACACACCAGCTTGTAATTGTCTTTTTGTCATTCTTCTCTCTCTTCTGCTTGAGAGGTGGGATCTCACCCATCTTCTTCCTCTTGGTACCCCGAAGGTCTGGCACGTAATATGTGCTCAATATATGTTTGCAGGAATGAAAGTGCCCTCTGCCTGAGAACTCCAGGATGAACAGCCGTGGTGAAGTAGGTGCAGAGTTCCCTGGTCAGGGTGATAAGCTGGGTGTGCTGGCTGGACAGGTCACGTTACGCTCTGGAGGGGCCCCCCTTGTGTTTGGAGCTGAGAGATCTGCATAAGGTGTACAACAGTTCACCAGCAGTAGAGCCCTGGGCTTCTCAAGCCACGTGTGCTGCTCACTGCAGCTTTCCTGTTGCCCTGACCCCCGGAACACAGCCCCTGGGAACAAGCGCTCGGAGGCCAACTTCACCGCACGTCCATGGTGGTCTGTGACTGGCTCCTTTAGTCATTGATTAGCTTTCCAGGAAAATACAGTCATTAGGCAAATTCCACCCACCTATCAGGGAAGATATAAACATAAATAAACATTAACCTAGACACATGTGTTTACAACCCACCGCTGCCCGTGGGTACATGGGCGGTGCCAGCTGGCCCTGGCTCCCCGAGCTGCGTGGTTGAATGAAGGGAAGCTGACCGTATCATGCTTTCAATTTACTCCAGCAGATACAGGAACGTGACCCCTGGAATGTGGATTTATACATCACCAAGGTTTACCTATCTGCGAGAAACACAAACACACGTACCCCCCAAAGCTACAGGGTAGCACAGCTGCACATGTTTATTTCTGACAAGGCTAACCGAGCTTTCGTTATTTATGCCAAAACTTATAAGCCAATAAAAACGTCCTGCAGAATGGGGGTGCAAAGGGAAAGAAGTCTTGGTAAGCCAAGACCTTGCTACAGCAGACACCCTTAACTCTTGCCGGCAGCAAGCTGGGGTGTTTACTGGTGCCTTCTTCTGCTGTGTGGTTGAGATCGAGTGGGTGTGAGTTTCTCCTTTGGGTGGTTAAGAGTGGAAACAGGGCTGGGGAGTCTGGTCAACCCCCAAGAAGCATACAGCTTTTAGAGACCACAAATGCCAAGATGGTGTAGGACTGACCACCCACTTCCGTGGAGGCCACCAGGAAGCCATCCTCGGCCCCTTTGATGTCTGGGTGCTGGTGCTGGGACATTCTGGAACAGACAGTCAAAATACTGGTCCTCTTGGAAGCGCAAAATCATCATTCCAGGATGACCCCTCAGCTGACCCTTTCCAGACAGTTCAGAGAACGTTCTCTCTCCTTGCTTCCCCAAGAAGCTCCTTTCCACCCTCGACTTTCCTCCCTCCCTTCCCTCTGCTCCATCTTTAAACTACTCCTTCACTCTGTCACATCCTCCATTTGGAGTCCTGTGCTTGCTGGCATCCTGGGCAAGGAAGAAGGACGACCATGAGAGAGGGACCTTGGAATGAACCAGAGCTGTGTACTTGCTTCTGACATGTCACACAACTAGCATCAGTGATAACACTGGGATTTCTTTTCTCTTTCATCAACCCTGACTTGATAGGCAGTTTAAAGTCATGATTAAGGTCATGGATTTTCAAGTCCGAAATACCTCGGTTAGTGGTGGTTCTGGCATTTATAAGTTGTATGCCCTTGAACAAGCTAGTTTGCCTTACTACTCCTTAGTTTCCCCATCTGAAAAATGGAATAACAGTGATACTTACCTCACGGGGTTTTTATGAGCACTAGATGAGATTGTGCACGCAAAGGGCTGAACAGTTCCTTGCATATATAGCAAGTTATCAATAAACATTAGCTATTGTTATTATTGTCAATTATAAGATTGTGGGTAGCCTATGAGCCACATGTAGAAACTTTGGTTAGACAATGCTGGTGAATCAACCACTGTGGCATCTCTATCTTATATTCAGGACAAATGGTGGTATGTATGGCAGGCGGAAAGCTTTTCCAAGGGGTCAGGTCATGTAGGATGGAATTCTAAGTGTATGCTCTCAAATGCTGCCTGGATCTCTAAGCTAATGAGGAGAATCATATCTTGACCCTGCAGTGTTTTTGTTGAGAATCTGGCCCAAAGAAAAGTATTTCAACAGAAACTGTCACAAGTAGGGTTAGCACCAGAGGAAGCACGCTGAGCCGCCCTCTAGGCAGGAGCCTGGGCCATACAGCTTTGTATAATAGGTCAGAGAAAAGAAGAAAATGATTCAGGGATAGCTTTACCTCACTGAGCCAGCAGCCTGATGGGGTCAAAAGCTACTTCCCACAGGTATCAGGCCAGAATCTTGAAAGAAGGAATTTCTCAGGGCTGAAGTAATCACAAACGGATCCAACTGGTTTTTGTGGCAGGTAATGTTTGTTTAACATTACATCCAGATGTCTAGATTGTGAGACACAGACATTGGCATCAGAAAGTGTTTATAAAATTCTTTGTTGAACTCCATACTGGGTTAGATACTGGGACAAATCAAACTGAAACCAAACTGCAAGCCCCACGCTTATGAGGAAGTGCTGGAACTGGTCCCAGGTTTCAAAAAAGCGGACAAGAAACCAAAAGACGGGAATCATATGAGCAAGTAGGACTTGCCCGGCATTCTTAGCTGTTTTCCAATTCCAGGAAGAATGCTAAGTCGTGAACATGGCAAAGTAATCAGGGGCTGTCTTAGGATCTGGTTTCCTAGGTGAGCCCAGGACAGTGAGAAAGCCCCCTCCCTGGGACCACGTGGCTTCTTCCCATTGCCCGGCAGCTAATGAGCTACTCTCCTTAGCAACCTCCCCGAGAGGGTGGGAAGCGACTACTCCGCCCCACCCTCACCCCCAAAACTGGCTTAACTGTGCTGGGTTCCTTTTTCTTGGTCTTTCTACCAAACTCTTTGTTGTTGTTGTTAATATGTCCAAGTAAAAGTTTATTCCAAAGATGCAAAAATTGTTTCGGGCTTCCCGGGTGGCGCAGTGGTTGAGAGTCCGCCTGCCGATGCAGGGGACACGGGTTTGTGCCCCGGTCCGGGAAGATCCCATATGCCGCGGAGCGGCTGGGCCCGTGAGCCATGGCCGCTGAGCCTGCGCGTCCGGAGCCTGTGCTCCGCAGCGGGAGAGGCCACAACAGTGAGAGGCCCGCGTACGGCAAAAAAAAAAAATTGTTTCAACATTAAAAAATCAATCAGTGTCATTCAGTTTCTACCAAACTTAAGCATCAACATCCTCTATTGGGTGATGACTTCCTGTTCTGGCAAAGAAGTAGAAATGGTTTTAATAGTTGTTTTTTCTGTTTGTTTTTACCCTGGTGTTGGCTACAAACTTGGGGTTTGTATTTGAATAGCAGGAGAGAAAACAGTGAGACCAGGCCAAGAGCTCCAGCACAGAATCACCTCAGGCCAACATTCACCTGACTTCTGAGGGATGTTCCCAGTGCACTGTCCTAAGAAGGGAAATGTCCATAAATGTCCTTCCTGTGAAAAAAGAAGAGGTATAGATAAGAGATTTCAGATAGGGGTCTCCATCAACTTAATCTCCACGGAGTCCAGCTTACATCTGGGCCTCAGAACAACGACAAAACCTTTCTCCACAAACATACTATGTTTGAAGCATCTGAAAAATCATTTCGTTGTAGCTTACTATCAAAGAGCTCTATGACTGAGAGGCTGTTATCTTTAAAATAGTCTATACATTTCATTCTTCCTTTGGTGGATATGGGGTGAAGCGATTAGAAAACAGAGGAATCAACCTCACCCTACACTACTCCACTTCCCACCAATGTTTAAACTATTCAGGCAGACTTTCTTAGGCAAACTTTCTTTGGCAAACTGAAGATAAGTCTGAAATAACCGGAGTAACTGAGACAAAGTTTTTCTCCTGGCAAATTAAAGCAAATACTTTTGCTGTCAAATCTTTACGACTGAAGTCACATGGCAAATCCGGAGCAATTTTCCATCAAAGAAATTGCAAAAGTGGGTCCAATGTGCTTAGAGTGAGGTTAGAAAACAGAATATTTGACTGAAAAGATAAGATAGAAAATCGAGTCTTTGCATTCTGTTGAATGAGCACACAGAGAATTTTCTAGATAATTGGTGTTTAAAGATTGCGTTTGTGTGAATGGGGCATGCCAGGGTATAAGACTAGAGTAATAGCCTAGAAACAGTGAGTCTCGCTGGGATATATAAGTTCTCATGGTGCCTCCCATTGGGTCTCAAATAGGTGCTGTGAGACTCAGAGTGAAGACTGGATATTTGGGGTGACAATAATATTTGAGTATTTGTTCTCATACACAGATATTAGAGGGGCCCCAGAAACCCTCCTGTCTACCAGATGCAGAGCACTCAACGGTTAGGGCTGCAGGCTCTGGTGTCAGCTGGACCGGGTTACAATCTGGGTACTACCATCCACTAGCCAATAATTTAATGCCTCACTTTCTTCATCTGTTCAAGTGGAGATTATTATATGACTAATATCCTTCAAGGGCCTTGGAGGATAAACGAGGCTATGCATGCGAACATTTTCGTGTGAAATCAGCCACACACTAAAAGGGAATTTGACATGAGACTCTCCACAATCTCCTGAAGGCCATGTGCAAGGGGAGGATGCCACGGGAGGCCTGTGTTTAATTCACAAGGGCATTAAAGACCAGTTTCAAGCAGGCTTGAGACCCAAGATGTCAATATGCAGGGCTGCCCCTCCATTTTTTAAAAAAAAATGAGGTGATTTGCAGAGAGTAGAGTTTTGGGGGATCTGCCTAGAATAATAATATCTTAAGTGTCAACAAATTTTTGTTAGGGGTGGTACCAAAATTATCATGAAGGGGTGACCCATTCTTCTTCCCTATGGCCTTATATTGGGCCTCCCTCACATGGCTATAGGCTTCTAGAATAGACGGGTAGAAAAGTTTTGTGTGTGTGAAACTCTCAAGACATGACAAATTTCCAAAGTCATATTGCTTATTCCTACCACTGTATGTTTTAGGCTATTATCCGGCAGAAGGTTTGCAGTATAAATAAATTCATTCATTTATTCATCATTTATTCAGCTGCGATGTATTCAGCACCGCGTGTGTGCCAGGAACGGTTCTAGGCACTGGATTAATCCATCAGGGAACACTTCCCTGTCCTCGTGGAGTTTATATTATGTTAATACTTCTAATCAGAGGCAAGCAGAAATCACCTAAGTTAGTGGGCATTTCTTTGGAGTGTCTCATGGGCTAGTGGTGAATTAACTAAACAAGAAGAACTCAAATGCTCTGTGAATGGAATGAAGGCCAGGCATTCGGAAGCTGAGTGGAAACCCCAAAGTGGCTTCCTTTAGGGAGCCATTCTAGAGGAGCACCAGGCCTCTCTCTCCAGGAGCGAGGGACTTGAGTCTCTCTAAGGACGGGCTGGCTCTTTGAAAACAGGCTGAGGACAACTCCTGTGGTCACATGGGGTTTAGAGACGACTTCTGCCCCAGTGTGTTTCCCCATAGCATGGCTGTTAGCTTGGCAATGTGAGAAGACAGGTCCAAAAGGAAAGTATGGGAGGCATGGATCTTACAGGCAGAAAAGAAATTTGCAGAGGGAAAGGTGTGAGGAGGGAGACTCCCGAAGGTCTGGCTGAGATTCCCGCTCCTTCTGTGGCTGGAGATCTCGGGGCCAGAGCGTCTGCGAAGAAGAGGAGTAGACTTAGTAGTTGGCTGCTGAATCCTTTGGGGCCCTCACAGAGGCTGATTCTGGTCATCAAGCAGAAGGAGTTTATGAAAAGGAAATCAGCTAGCTCACAGAATCGGTGGGAGCCTGGAGAACCAATCTCATGGAACAACCTCCAAATCTACACTACAGAACTGCCCTGCTGAAGAGGCTGCTGCCTTGTGGCTGCCCCACCAAGAGGCGACAAATACTGCCAGTCGACTGACACTATTTCTATCCCATTTCTTCTAAAAAAGAAAAACAAAAAAACCCTGGCCGCCCCATTCCAGCAAAATGATTTCCACCCAGAGCCTTTTTCCTTAAAGTCCTCACTTCCAAGTCAAATGTAACTCTGATTGGTGGAACCCAGTTCATATGTCCGCACTCTAATTGCAGAGGAGTTGGGGAACTGATTTTTTGGTTTCTTCCTAATGAAAGTAGGACTCATAAAGCTGGAATTTCCCCCAAGAGCAAAGATGGGTTAAAATGTTGCCAGACAGCCAGGGAACATTGCAGTTGTCTATTTCACTCAACCCCTTAGCCAACGGAGGCCAGCATACACCACCCACCAACGTCATGCACAAGATCAACTACAACAAAATTCCCTGCCTAACGCAGTTCAGCATTCCTACATGCAAGCTAAAACAACTCCTCTGCCTGAAATGGGTATAACTCAAACGCTAACAGTAGTGGGCCCTCAGAAGTAAAAAAGCAAAAAAATAATGGGAGCTATCTCACCTTTTATTGGAGAAAACTGGCAAGCAGTGATTACGGTGTAAAACCTTCAGGGGGAGTTTTTGTGTGTGATTAGGGAACTATCAAGTACTCACTGGGTACCTCTCCTTTCCAGCTACATTATTCCATAGTCTCATGCCGGAGAGAGGAGTATCCCAGAATCCTCTCTCCTCTAAGCCTCATGTGAGCGCCAACTTTTCTGTGTTGGGCAGCCCCGAGCCAGATAGTAAAGGTCCCTTTCAGGGCTCACAGTCTCCCAATTCCTCGTCGCACCCATTTCCCCCTAAGCTGCACTCTGGAAAAGGACCACAGTCAAGTGTGAGGGTCATTCATTCTTATCTGTTTACCTTGGAATCCTGGCCGCCCCTGAAGGTCCCTCAGGGAGGTGTCCTGTGACCAGTTTGAGGAGGCTGTCCACAGTCTCTCAGGAACTGGCCGCAGAACTGGTACCAGAATCCAGTTCTTCGCTCTCCCATGATGGTGCCTCTTGCTCCAGGATATTTGCGTTTTATAGAGGACAGAGGCTGAAGCCAAAGGGCTGAGTTTCCTCTTGTAAAATATCGGTGACCTTTGAGCCCTCGTGCTAAGGATCACTGAATGATAGCACAGTGTTTCCCAGGAAGCCACCCGGAGGGAGGGATGGTGCAGTGAGCAGAGTGGGCAGTCCCGTGGCACCTGGATGAACGCCTGATGCCCTCGGCTCACAGGCGATTAAGAGCACGGGGCTGGAGGAGGAAGTGAGCCCATCTGGAACTTCACTTGTTCTCACTCTTCACACTCAGGGAAATGCTGGCCTCCGTCCCGCCAGCCCCGTTCAGATTCTGTTACCATCTCAGCTTAGCAAAGCGTGTGCCGGAGAAGGAGAATCCATAGTTTTTCAAGTTCCCTTCTGTCTAAAATAAGGGAGTTGCACTTTATGATCTTTGGAGCCCTCTGGGCCAGGCTCACAACCCTGTGAAAATGTGGGCAAAGGAGGGGTCCTCGACGAGGAGCTGTGAAGAAAGTTTCCGTCAGGGCTTAGACACCTGCGGGCTGTGAGCGCATCTGGATTCTAATCAGAACCTGAAATGGGACCAGCAATCAAAGCACCGATGCCAACAGCCCAGATGTTCAGACGATAGTGACAGTTTATTCAGCACAACAGGAGGGGAACGATCTCAGACTCTTGGGCTTGGGGACGTCTGTCTTTGTGCTGTCTGCACTGATCTCTGCTCATTCAATATTTAGAGCTAAGAGCAAGGCACAGGCCTGTCACCTCCTTGGAAACCTGCAGCTTTTCTCACTATATTTCTATACCTGTCGCCCCAGCCGTACCCCTTGATCCCGTTACTCAGCTGAACAAATCTGCAAATTTAATTTTAACTTAAATCTTCAAATAAACTTCTTAATCGGAATCTAAAACTAATGTCAATCTGTTAAGCACATTATACATCATGCAAAAATGTATAATGACCCTATTTAAGCTGTGGCCCACACGGTCCAGTTTCAGAGTGAAATCATGATGCATGGCTGACAGTCAGCCACCAGAAAGCAGTTCTATGTAACTTGCAGTCCTTTGCTCTTCCACCTGCTTCCTTCTTACCTCACACGTGCTCTAGCTTCTTTTTCCTCTGAAATCTTGGGGGAAACTCTCTCCAATACCAGTCTGGCTACTTCTTTTCCTTCTGCCCCCTTTGCTTTCCGCATTACAGAAGCTCCTGAGAGCTGGTCTGGCAACACAGTACCCTGGGTAAGGCGAGGGAGGGCAGTGCTTATACAAGAGGACAGCAGTGCTTGCACAGGATCCAACCTACCAAAGTGGATCGTGATCGTTCAATGCACGCGGGGGCCCACTTCCTTAGGATCTGCCTACTTTCTCATTCTGCAAAATACTTTTTTCTAAATTTGTCGTAGCACCTCAGGTGAGGAGCAGAAGATGGGGTGACACCTGTGGAACAGAGGTAGAAGAAATAGCAATGCCCAGGAAAGAAAATTGTTGTGAATTATTGGCAGAAGTTATCAGTGTGAAGTGAAAACAGGAGGAGAGAGGAGAGTCGCGGTGGTGCTGATTGGCGGCAGCCCGCGTGCGTGTGATGCCAGAACAGGCTCAGGAAATAATGACAGTAGTGTTCGTCTTTACTGGGTTGAGTATGTGTCAGGTACTTTACACAGAATGTTCCATTTATTCCGCGTGACTCTGCAAGGGAATATCTCTCTGTTGTGGAAGGGGAACTTAAAGCTCAGAGAGGTTAAACCATTTGCTCCCGTGTTAGGAAGTGGTGGAGCTGGGATTTGAACCTGGGCAGTATAACTCAGAGACCATGCTTTCACTTCTACTCGGGCTTTACTGTTTCCTCACAAAGGAAGGTTCCATTTGGGAGCATGGAAAGAGAGAGACACAGAGACTCAAACAAGGCCACCGGCATGTGGGCAGGACTGGTGTTTTCGGCACGAAGCAAGATAGGAGCTGGGGAAAATCCCGCTCATCACAAGACACGTTGCTTTAGGAAATGCTGCGTCGGCATGATCTCAGTGCAGGCCAACGGCTGCAACAAACAACCCGGTAGAGGAACAGCTGAACACAAAAGTTGACTGCTCACATCACCTCTTATCAGACAGTCCAGATCAGGCAGCCCTTCCGGGCCCAGGCCCCTGCCCCTTAGTGATAGAGGTGAGAAGAGAGTGAGAGGGACAAACCAGCTACTTAACTACCAGAAAGTGCCGCATCCCTTGGGCTCATATTTCACTAGCCAGAATCAATCCCCCGGGTGGGCTGGAGGGAACGTAGTCCCTGGCTGGTCAGCTGCTTCTCAACAGCAACTCTACACTCTGGGAGAATGACCCTTCAGGGATCAACCAGCCATTCCGCTCCCAGGCACACTTGACAGACGGAGTGGAGAGTGACACGATGACCTGGCGAATGACACTGGTGGAGGGCACTGGTGAATGGCACTGGAATTTCGGCACAGTATGGGCTGCATTGGAAGTGGGGTGCTCCAGGAACCTACATGGGGGCTTCCCTCAAGGAGTGGATCTTGGAGGTCAAGCCCATTCTGCAAGCATCTGTGGCTGCTGAATCTTGGCCAGGCCTCTTAGATGGGGGTCTGCACCGGCGTGTGGTCCAGTGTCCCTGAATCTGACCCCCAAGTTCTGCCAGAGAACTGATTTCTGAGAGCAAGACCATCCTTCCTGTGGGTTTAACTAGTATCTGTTACGTCTGGTCACACGACTTAGGTTTGTTTTTTTTTAAATAAGTTCCTATTGACAGGCCACTCTGGGAGTCCAGGCAAGAAATCTTGAATCCCAGGATCTAAATCTGCAGACTAAAGACATTTACAGAATGAATGTGAATAAACGCAGCTGTCAGAAGGGAAAGGGGCCAGAAAAAAGGGTGGACAGATTCTAAGCAAAAAAAAAAAAAAAGACAAAACAAAAAAAACCCCAAAACACCAGACTGTTCTTAGAGTCATATTTCAAATCCAAGTTTTTATGTCTTTTTTCCCCCAAATTGTCATTAATTATGGATTGTGTGTCCCTTGGAAGTTTGTTAATATTATTAGTTTTGGAAAGGCGTTTCCTGCTTCTTCTCCATATGCAACTGTTTATTTAAGCAGCTGGTTCTCATTTCTGAGTGTAATTTCAGCAGTCCAGCTACAAGATAATGGGCTGAAATGTCTCAAACAAAGCTTGAATAAATAACTAACTTTGATATTGTTTTTCAGGAGTGGTTGAATACACTATTGAGTCTATTGGTATGAACCTGGCCCCTCTTTAGGAAAATGTCCCTAGATGGAAATAATAGTGGATTTGAAAATTTCTGAGTTGCATATTTTCTGAAACGCCAGCACTCTTTTTGTACATCTGACACTTTGTACTTGGAAAATGGTCTGTAACTACTCTTCAAAATACTCCTCAGAGGAAAACTGCAAAATTTCCCTTAGTTTCCAGATGAGGAAACAGGCTCTGGAAAGGCAGGCATTTCTCCCAATGTCACAGGGAGAGCATTGAGCTTGGAGA
Source organism: Aethalodelphis obliquidens (assembly GCF_003676395.1). NCBI lineage: Eukaryota > Metazoa > Chordata > Mammalia > Artiodactyla > Delphinidae > Aethalodelphis > Aethalodelphis obliquidens. Next base: position 10,574,107 of record NW_020837983.1, on the reverse strand, counting down.
CCCCGAGTCCCAGTTTCTCACCCAGTTTGTCACTGCACTCGTCCATCCCACTGTCGGGAGACTGCTTGTCCTACCAAACAGCCAAAAAGACTGTAGGGTGAACTCAGACCTAGTGAGGTGCTAGGAGAACAATTCCAGAACAATTGTAGGAATTTGCACTTGAAATGAGTGCTTGGTGCCCCAAGCACTGAAGGATAAGGAGCAGGGTGCACAGACAGTCCACATGGGGGCCTGCATTTGACCCAGGCCCAAGGTCTCAGCTTAGCTGTCACTTCTTCCAGGAAGCCTTCCCTGATCTTGCATGACTGAATTAGGGGCCCCTCTTCTCTAGCGTATCCTCCGGCATGGGGACGAGGCCTCTGTGGCAGCGCTTGCGTCCTGCACTGTCATCACTCAAATTTGCTTCTTCTCCCCACTGTGGGCTCAGCAGTGACTTTGGCCCGCTCACCTGTGTGCCCCAGGGCTGGACATCCAACCTGACACATAGCAGGTCTCGAGAGCTCTACTTGGATAAATGAATGAATGAACAAATCGACACAGAGGGTCCCAGGGCAAGCAGCCTGGCAAAAATGTTCCTGCTTTCATCCAAGCATTTAGATTCTCACAGCCACAAGTCCCACTGAGCAGCCCGCCCTGCCTTCCTTCCTGCCCCAGGGGTGGCTGCTCGGGGTGGTGGACTGCTGCTAAGAGCTGGGCTACCTCGTGGCCGAAGGAGGACCTGTGAGCAGTCCCCCTCACCCTTTCAGGGTCCCCAAGGCTTTCCCAAGGGAGTTTGCATACCATCTGGAACGAGGGTACCACAGAAATGCTCCTCTCAGCAGAACGTGTAAGGAGCGGCTTTTATTACCGAGGCCTGTCCTCAACGAGGCAGGCACTGGGGTCACCCACCCGGCTCCAGCCTGGCCCCTCCGGCCCCTCCTTCCTCACTGACACAGGATCTTCCTGCCCCTTCCAGGCCTGGGGGTGGGGAACTCTCTCGGGAGTCTCCATGGGAAACTCTAGGGGAATTCCAAGCCCTGAAGAGTGCTGCCATCTGAATTTGGCTTCTGTCACGGTTGCTCAAGAACACTGGCACACAGATTGGGAGGCTCAGCGCAAAATGCCTTGGTTTTCTTTCCCCAGCACCGTCGCGCCGGCCAACCCCCAGGACTCAGAAACGCCTTATTGTGTAAGCTGGAAGCAAGCAGGCCAAGCTGTAATCGGTTTTGGCACAAAGTGTAAAATCAATATATAATCACCTAACGGGCCCAAGGTCAATTTCTATGAGTTTCACACTGCGGTTTCCATCAGGCCAAGCCGTTTCTGTGAAGCAAGGCAGGCAAAACCGTAGTCACCAGGGCACTGGGCACAATTTCAAGACTCAGCCCTTCCCAGTTGCAGAAAATCTGGGCGTGGGACATGTACCTCCAACCTGTACTCTTTGCATCTCCTTTTCTGGATGCGAGATAGAGCAGGAAACACTGGTCAAGGCAGTTACAGTGCCGAGAGAGCCGGGCGACTCTTGTTGGCAGAGATAAAGGGCTTTGTGCTAATCTATTCTCTGGAAAACGCAGGTCAGGGAATGTTCCGGGCAGCCCTCAGATGTCCCACAATAATAAAAGTTCACCGTAAATGACACTGTTGGTGTGAGATACAAGAAACAATGCAGCCAGAGGCTGACTGAGGCTGCCGGGTTCAGGCTGGGTTGGGACCCATCTCCTTATTGCCCTTGACTGAGAACGGCCAGGTTGCAGATCAGCCGGGGAGGCTGCTGCCTCGTAGGCACGATCTGAGTGTCATGAAAGTACGAAGACTTAGAGCCTAGCCCCGGTTCTTCTCCCAAGACCTGTACGAGTCAGTGACCTGAGTAAATGGAGAAAATAGTATCTGCTCTACCTCTCAGGATGGTCACGAGGTTTAAACCAAGTGACGGAGCGTATGTGACTGTGCCAGCTGTTAAATGCTCTCGTTTCTCATTTCTAACTCACCCGGGGTCTATGGTGCTTGGACTCTACAAACCGCGTTTCTCCCTTGCCGGCTGCTCCCTGTTCATCCTGCCAAGGGCGAGGAGCAGCTACAGGCCTGGAGCGAGGCGAGCAAGTCACCTGGGGTGCGAAGCTGAAGGCAGCACTGATCTCAGCTGTGGATCCTGCACCTGCACGACCCCCCTGAAATGCTCTCAGAGCTTCGGACTAAAGGCCGTTTCTTACCGCCTCAGTTTACAAACACATGCCTCGGCGTCACTGGTGGAGCGCCAACCTCCTGAACTCGCCCGGGTAGTTGTTTTAATGATTTTGGTTTCTTTGTTCCCTCCGATGACAATAGACAAGTTGCTTTTAATCAAGCAGGGAGCATTCAGGGCTTCAGTTTGACTGCAGAGATTCCTGAAGGTGGTGGGAATGGGGAAGTCCAGCTCCTCAAGGGAGTTGGGCCTGGGCTGAATGAAAGGAGGACAAGATGACTCAAGTGACCTGGATTCTGCTGCTGTCAGTCATCCACGTGCCCACACATGGCCTAGCTGGCCTGCCGGAGGAGGGAAAGCAGAGAGAAGGACAAGGACAGGCTTGGAAGAAGGAATCCAATCCTTGGAAAAGGACTCAGAATTACTAAGAAGGAAAAAGAAATCACCTGGCATTCAGAGTCTGCCAAGAGCAAGCAAGCCATTCACGTGGGCATTGTTCGCCCCAGTTCCAAGGAAACCGTGACTCAATCTGGTTTAAGGAAAAAAAATCTATAGGGTTTAATGATTTTGTTCCCATAATAACACTAAATGAACCAACAACATCTTAGCTCTGCTTGGAGAAAAACACAAACCATTCTAAGGGAGTGATGCTTAAATGTGAAACTCACTCCATTCACCTCTGCCTCCCGCACTCAGACCTACTGCTCTAACTGATATTGACATAACAAATGGCAAGTCCTTAAGCTGTTGATATTACGCTCTGGGGCATCTTGGTTACAACTGCCAGGGATCTTCGTGTCTGTTTCATCTGAGGCCTAACCTGGGCTAGCCAAATCCCACAGATGGCGGTTTAGGGCCAGAGTACAGCACATACAGTTGATTTTTTTTTTTTTTTCCATGCAAGAAAATGATAGAAACAGAACAAACGTAGTAGTTTTCAGAAAGGTTCCTTATCTCACACTGTTTAACAGGTAATTTAGACATATACTCTTTTTGTCAGTAGTACTGTGTTAGTTTGCTGGGGCCACTGTAACAAAGTACCACAGGCTAGGTGGTTTAAGCACCTAAATCAGGGTGTCAGCAGGGTTGGCTTCCGCTGAGGCCTCTCTCCTTGGCTTGCAGGTGACCGCCTTCTCCCTGTGTCTCCACTTAGCCTTTACTCTGTGTGTCTACATCCCAATCTCTTCTCCCTATATTGGACTTGGGCCTACCCATATGACCTCATTGTACCTCAATTACCTCTTTAAAGACCCTATCTCCAAAGAGTACAATCGCATTCTCAGGTACTGGGGATCAGGACTCCAGCATATGAATTTGGGGGTAGGGGACACAATTCAGCCTGTAACATGTACTAGTGATGAGAATTACATAAACAGTTACCACTGCTTGAATGGTTACTAAATGTTTGGAATTATACTGCACAGTCAACTTCAATTTAATCCTTAAAAACAATGTCATATGGTAGTTGCATCATTCTTCTCATTTTAAATATTAGTGATGAAGGCTTTAGGAGTCTAAGTGACTTGCCCAAGGTTATATTACTAGGAAGTATAGAACAGGAAGTGTAAAGTATAACATAATGTGAACCCAGGTCTGTCCAGCTCCAAAGAGGTCCAAGTTTCAGAAGATCCTGCAACTATTTCCCTCTCTGGCAAATCAATGAAAACAACTTTCTAACCCTTAGTAATTACACAATGAAGAGAATAAGGTGAAATATCTTTGAAAGAGAAATAATGTCTTGGGTATTTCAAATTTTAAAGGAAGAATATAATATATGCCATTTCTGGATGAGAACCAGTTTCACAATTGAGAAGCATTTTAAAGAATAAGCTAAAGGAAAAGAAAAGCAATGAATAATTAAACTTTATTTGTTGAAGTTCTTGGCATTGCATTAGAAAATAGATGATGATTATCCATTTTGGAGAAAACCCCAGATCTCAAGAACATACTTTGTACCATGAAATTTGAACCTTACACAAAGATAGGAACAAGAGCTAAATTGAGTAGGTAAGAAACATCTATATTTATTTTTCTCTACTTTAATTATAAAATCATGTGGTTTTATTGTTTGGCTAGACCTATTGCAAGATTATCTGGTTTAACTCTTTCATTAGCCTTACCTGTCTCAAGATTCCTATTTATTGTAATTTATTCAGAACAGTTTATCAGTGATCCAACTGTGTCACTTTTAATGTAATATCTATTTTATCTGTTTCTTTGCTCTCTGCCCCTGCTATCTGACCCATCCTAGCTAGATATTAGCCAGCTAATCTTAACAGGAAGTAAAATGAGTAAATATGATCTGAAATGATTCTTGAACTGAATATTTCAGACATTCCAGATAAACCTAAATTGGGATTCAAAATGTTAGGAATACTCAGCAAATGTGGCGGGTATTTGAATTAACTAGTTAATGTCAGCCATAGTTCTGTAATTAGCAGCAATGACTATGCGATTATCATTACAAAAAGTATACATTCAACATCTGTATATGATTTTTCAAAGTTACTATAAAAAGCAAGATGGAAAGATTTAGTTTATACCCTTAAAGAGTCAATAGAGGCAGTATTTTTTAAAATAAATTTATTTTATTTCTTTATTTTTGGCTGCGTTGGGTCTTCGTTGCTGTACGTGGGCTTTCTCTAGTTGCGGTGAGCAGGGGCCACTCTTCCTTGTGGTGCACGGGCTTCCCATTGCGGTGGCCTGTCCTGTTGCGGAGCATGGGCTCTAGGCACGCGGGCTTCAGTAGTTGTGGCATGTGGGCTCAGTAGTTGTGGCTCGCCGGCTCTAGAGCACAGCCTCGGTAGTTGTGGTGCTCTGGCTTAGCTGCTCCACAGCATGTGGGATCTTTGCAGACCAGGGATCGAACCCGTGTCCCCTGCATTGGCAGGTGGAGTCCCAACCACTGTGCCACGAGGGAAGCCCTAGAGGCAGTATTTTAAGATCAATAAAGTGCCTTGTATATATTCTGGTTAAAGATCCAAATTGGCATAAATTGATACTAACCTGCTAACCTTGAATTTATCCACAAAGAGTGTCTCAAGCTGAAACAGAGAGGAAAACAAAACATAATTCCTAACTGAAATCTTCAGTGTGATCTGAACATAAATCCACTTAATGCTAAGTTCCTAAATACATAATCCAAATTGATATTAACCTGCTAACCTTGAATTTATCCACAAAGAGTGTCTAAAGACTGAAACAGAGAGAAAAAGAAACCTAATTCCTAACCGAAATCTTCAATGTGATCTGAACATAAATCCACTTAATGCTAAGTTCCTAAATACATAATGCACAGTAGCTAATAAAAACATTTGATAGAAGGATTAAGTGACCAGAGTCAGTAGTGGCTACATTAGGACTTTAATTGCCACAAATGTTAATCTACAAAACTCTCCGAGGAGAAATAGTCCCTTTATGAGAGAATCAATATTGCTTTTTAAAATCATAAATAATGCAACGTAGGGTCAACGTCAACATCAATTTTACCACAAAGATACACACAGACACAGTTTCACAATTTTACACAACAAAAATACCATTCTGTTCCCGGTTTCTACTGGTCGGGAAGGGAGTATGTCGCAGTTGGCTCTATTTGCGGGAGTAGCTCGGAGGTGTACTGCATACCCCATTCTCACCCCCGGCATGGAGAACCCCCCTCCTCAAGCACATTCTAATGTCCAGACCCCTTCTCCCTTCCTTTAACTACTCCCACTACACCGTATAATTCCCAAACTTCTATTTTTCTCTACCACATGTGGGGTTATTATCTTCTTCTTGCTACACTATAAGGTCTAGGAAGGCAGTTGGAAATTGTTCTGTTAACTTTTCTAGCTGCCCAGAACTAGTAGTCTTTCCATAAATGTTTGTTTAATAAATGAATAAATTAGTGTCTTTTTTATCACATCCAATCTCTCCAATCTGTTGTTGGAAGCATATACCTTTACACCAATATATGATTTCTTTCCTTGGTAATAACATTTCTAATGACAAAGTATATTTTAAAAATGCATCTTCTTTGTTGATAGAATGATCACTGTACACATTCAGCTACTTTGCTGAATATTAAGCTGGCTTATCAGAATAAGATTCAGTTAAACTAAAATTAGATGTTTTTCAATAATCTAGCGTGACTAAGTCTCTCTAGTATTTAAAGAAATGGACTCAGCAAACAAACATTCTTTTTAATTTTTCCAAGAAGAAAACTTTGGGGGACACAATAATTACTCTTGCATCTTGCTATGTTACTCAGATTTTAGGAGCAATATGACAGAGTGGGAGTAAAACTGTGGGAAATCCCCCCAAATTGTACTTGTGGTCCAGCCCATTGTGAAATTCTGTGGCATGGCATAGACCTGTTGCTAGGCAGCCCTGATGATGAGACCATGACTCTCTGCCTCAACAAAGCTGTGCTCCAGCCCAAGTAAACAACCCTGCTGCTTTAAGCAGGCAAAGGGCTGTCAACAGAATATTTTCACTCAGCTCTGAAAACCTACCAGTTCCAGGCTTGGAGGGTACACAGTGCTCTCTTACTAAGAGGAATCTGCTACTTAAAATAAGAGGAGACATATTTAAAAGCTAGGAGGTCACAGACCATATGACTCTCAGGGCCAAATGTTCAGAAAACAGGATTACCATTTTGTGCTTGAGTAGTTGTTTTTCTGTTGAGCCCAAGTGAGGAATATTGAATGCAGGTGTCCACATTTGCATATGTACCTCGCATGTTGCAATTCTGTTTGCCAATGGCATTGGCCTGTTGGGTCGTTTCTAGTAAGAAAGGGAACTGTTTGCATTGACCAAAGCTAACTGGGACGCTCTGCTCAAATCGCCTGCTTTTAATGCAGAGTCCTCCCCAGGACTTGAAATCCTAACTTGTGGCAGAAACTTCTGAGGGCAAGAGAGTGAAGGGGGCAAAATCAGACCCATTTTATGCCCTCCTCTCTCTGTCAGTATCCTAGGAGATAGATTTTAGATGTAGCACTCCTTGCGTTAGGGAATTGTTATATTATTGGAGTTCCCTTAAGCTGTTTTTGAGTAATTCTCCAAAAAACCAGGAAGCTCCCTTTCTTCCTGTTCTATTGCACACACACACACATACACAACATATGTATTCTCTACCTTTGATTCTGCACAACATTTTTCTTTTTTTTATAAAATAAGTCAGTACTTCGTGTGACTCAGATAATTTTAGGGTTCAGGGGGGTATTTTGAAGTAGGCACAGTGCTATGTGGTGGTTTTAAAACATATTCACAAATTCTTTGGCATGCCTCCCTTCAAAAGGTAAAACCTAATTTCTCTTCTCTTGAGTATGGGCCAGATTTAGTGACTTGCTTCAAAGGAACAGAATGTGGCAGAAATGATGCTATGTGACTGAGTTTTGGTCAAAAAAACAGTAGCTTCCGCCTGGCACACTCTTGGATTGCTTTCTTTGGTGGAAACCAGTTACCATGTTCTAAGGACACTTAAGTGGCCCTATGGAAGGGGCCAGGAAGAGAAGGGCTGAACCTCATGCTAATAGCCAGCATCAACTTGCTAGCTGTGTAAGTGAGCTTTCTTGGAAATGAATCCTCCAGCCTACCAAGGCTTCAGGTGGTTACAATCCCAGCTGACACCTTGACTGCAACTTCATCTGAGATTTTAGAGCAAAAAACACCCAGTCAAGCTACTCCCATTTTCCTGACCCATAGAAATTGTGAGAGTTGGTAATTGTCTATTGTTGATTTAAGCCACTAAATTTGTAGGTAATTCTTTACACAGCAACAGATACACACACTGACACTCCTTCCTCCTATGCCCAGGACAAATAATACCAATTGATTATGGAACTCTTGTCCCCTGAGCCTGGACATAGCTTTGTAACCCTTCACAATTGCATCAGGCAGCCACCAACAAAAGAGATTAAATTTATTTGCCAACATGTGTCTAGGGGACCAACTAGAACTGATGACCATTCAAGCTAACATTTTAGAAAGTGTCATTTTACTATTAATTGTAAATGAAGACAAACTTTAGCAACCCTTCTCTTGCAATGTAGATACTGTTACATAGTATTTACAACCATGCACAGGTAAAAAGTATGGCCTGTAGAGACTGATTTTTAAAATTTATTTCTGGTCTGTTTCGCATGGCCTTTTTAACTTACTCTACAAAAAGATGGTGTCATACACCAGTTCAAGGATTTGGTCAAAGTGGATTTTGTGAGTATAACCCAGTTCCTCAGGCCACAGTAGTATAGAGGTAAAAATAAAATCACTATCAAAAATGTAGCTGGGGAGTGATGTCAGCAAAATGATGGAGTGGGTAGTTGCAAGCTCTTGTTTCCCCACAGAAACACCAAAAAACAAGCTGAAACTCTCAGAACCAACTTTGTTAGAACTCCAGAAAACAGTCAAAGTTTACAGCGACCAAGAAAATGCTGAATAGAGAAAAAAGCAACTTGAAAATGGAAAGTTGGTGGCATTTTTACTTGCCCTTGCCCTATTCCCTCCCCAGTGTGAAGGTAACTTTGAAGAGATGGCTGCCTGTGTTCCCAGTGTGGGCTACTGCTCCTTGGTTCCAGAAGGAGTAGAGCAAATCTTGTTCACACATTATTCTGTATGCCTGTTCTAACCTCTCTGGGGGTTACCTGAAGATGCTTGTCTCAGTTTTGCCTAGCTCAGACCTCAAGCCAGAAAAGCGTTGGACATTGCTTGGAAATGTTGGTAGGTAAACTAACAATCTGTAGAAGTCTAGGGCAAAAGATTATGGTCCAGAGATACAATAGATTACCTAAGGCCCAGGAGGAAAAACTGGGGAAAATTCTTTGGGAAATAGGGACATCCCCAAAGCACCTGGGTATACAGAGGAATTTAGAAAGCCATGCATAAGCTCAAGGCAAGATTCATGCTCAGAAAAGACCGGAGAAGATCCTAAGCTTTCACCTTGTGCCAATCCCTAGGCTCAGCATAAGTCTGACTGAGTTGGAACAACCCAGCAGAAAGCCAGTCTGTGAAGAATGGGAGAGATGTTTGCTCTTTTGTGTTTATCTTTTTCATGATTTGTGTTTTATTTTTGTTTTGCATTAACTTCTGGCATTTAAGGAAACTTTGTCAAACATTAGCTGAACGTAAGCAAATGGAACAGTGACCACACATGCCAAGGAATATTATTTGCAAAAATAGTTTGGAAAGTCACTAAACAAACAGGCAATCATAGCCTTCAACAATCAGCAAAAAAAATGCAACAACAAATCGTGGGGAAGGGGAAGATTCTGATTTTCAGAGTTATGACAGTATAATATTCAAATGTCCAGTTTTCCAAAACAAAAAAACACAAAGCATGCAAAAAACAGGAAGGTTTGGCAAATTCAAAGGAACAAAATAAATGGGCAGAAACCATCCCTGAGGAAGCCCAGACATCAGACTTATGAGACAAAGACTTTAAAACAACTGTCTTAAATATGCTCAAAGAGCTAAAGGAAAATGTGCCCATAGAACTGAGGAAATCAGGAAAACGCTATATGAAAAAAAATGAGACCGTTGTAGAAAGGAACCATTCTGTAGCTGAAAAATATAATACCTATAATGAAAAATTCACTACAAGGGTTCAATAGTAAATTTGAAGATGCAGAAGAAAGAATCAGCAAACTTGAAGATAGGACCATAAAGGAGTATCCAGTCTGAGGAGCAGGAACAAGGAAAAGAAAAAAAAAAAAAAAAACAGAGCCTAAGGGACCTGTGGGACATCATTAAGTGGACCAACATATGCTTTATAGGAGTCCCAGAAGAAGAGAGAGAAAGGAGTATAGAGAATATTTGTAGATTAATAGCCACAAACTTTCCAAATTTTATTAAATACATGAATCTACATATCTAAGAGAAAAAGAGAGCATCCCAAAAGCAGCAGGAGAGAAGTGACTCATCATATACAATGGATCCTTTATAAGATTAATTGTTGATTTCTCATCAGGAACTGTGGAGGGCAGAAGGTGGTGGGATGATACACCTAAAGGGCTGAAATTAAAAAAAAAAAAAGTCAACTGAGAATTCTATATAAAGCAAAACTGTTCTTCAAAAATGAGGTAAAAATTAAGACATTCTCTGATAAAAAGTAGAGTTATCAGTGTGATAAAGCCCACAGCTAATAGCATAGTCAATAATGAAGGACTGAAAACTTTCTCTCTAAGATCAGGAACAAGACAAGGATGGCTGGTTTCACTGCTGCTATTCAACATTGTGTTGGAAGTTCTAGTCAGAGATACTAGGCAAAAAAGAAATAAAAGGTATTCAGATTGGAAAGGAAGAGGTAAAACTATCTTATTTGCAGGTTACATTATCCTATATGTAGAAAATCCCAAAGCATGCACAAGGAGGAAACATACTAGAGCTAATAAGCAAATTTAGCAAAGTTGAAGGGTACAAATCAACACATGATATCAGACCCTTACCTTACATCACATACAAAAATTAACTCAAAATGCATCAAAGACTTACACTTAGGAGCTAGAACTGTAAAACATTAGGGAAGACATTAGGAGAAATCTTCATGATTTAATGCCACTGAATTGTATACTGAAAAGTGGTTAAAATGGCAAATTTTATATTATATATACAGTTGACTCCTGAACAACATGGAGGTGAGGGGCACCAACCCCCTGCATAGTTGAAAATCTTCTAATCTTTGTGTAATTTTACAGTTGGCCCTCTGAATCCATGGTTCCACACCTGCAAATTCAACCAACAGTGGATCGTGTAGTACCATAGTATGTATTTATTGAAGAAAATCTGCATGTAAGTGGACCCATGCAGTTCAAACCTGTGTTGTTCAAGGGTCAACAGTATATATTTTACCACGATTGTTTAAAATGAACTTTAAAGAAGTATAGCTGAGATAGAGGAAGAGGATCTTTTGCTCTCCCCGAGCACATTTCCCTAACGCACTGCTTTGGCAGCGTTCTTTTAAAGGGTGGCTGTTGACATAGCAATTGTTAAAGCCACAAGGAAAACCCAGTAGAGGAAAACAAGACAGGTCTGCTTGCTTACCCACCGACCAACGGGGCAGGCCTCAGTTCCTTGGGAGAACCCCCATTCTCATGGCCCAGCTTCCAGGCTATGCCTCAGGTGGCCACTCAGTAACACTCCGAGGTCTTCAATAAATGTTTCCTAAAGAGATCTAACATCCCTAGAAAAATGTCCCAGGTGTGCCTAGGTGATCCTCTCAAGTACACATGGCTGCTGTTTTCCTCCTCTCCTTTTCTCCCTATGGGAAAGCCTGCCTTGTAGGTACTACACCAAGACACCTTCTCAGTTCCTGGTGCCCCGTTCTCCAGACTCCAGCAGACACCCTCAGGGGGGCGGGGAAGGGAAGTCCCCTTTGTTCCCCTGGTGCACAGCAGGTTAAAAGGTTACAAACCAGACTGCCTAAAGCTCTCAAAGTCTAACAGAGATTTTAGGAAATGGAGTTTTAGTTTTGTCACTCCCTCCCCTAGTGCTCAGGCAGGAATCCCCTAGGACTAGGCAGAGGTCAGTCTATGTGACAGACGCAGGGCTGTGCTTAGAAGCCTACTTTGACCTACTGCCGCTGATCTAATTTGGGAACTTCAAGTCTCTTCCTTTAGCACAAATTCTCTCTCAGGAGTAGCCTCAGGTCTCCTGCAAATATAGCCCAAGTGGGCCGCCCTTCCCGATCCCCGAACTTGCTTGGACATGCCTGCATCCTAGGGGGCGTCCACTTATTATTAATAGTTAAGGTTCGCGCTGGCTTCCTCTGTGCCAGGCACAGTAGTAAAAGCTTTAGACACACTAATCTTCTTACATTTTTTTTTAATTAAAAAAAAATCCGATTATGTTTTTGATATCTACATGTTTTGGAAAATGTGCAGTGTATCAAAAAATATATAAGATCATTAAAACTTGCCCTCAATCTTGTTGCTTATTATTTCATTTAATCTCCACAAAAATGCAATGAGGAAGATCTAATTGTTTCTATTGTCCAGGCAAGGAAATCTAAGCTTGAGGAGATGTTAGGGCCCTGGCCTGAGGTCACACCTAGGAAATGGATTTGCACTGGGAGAGCCAGAGCTCCTTCCCATGGACCACACTTCCTTCTCAAGCTGAGACTGCAGCTCCATAAGTTAGTGCAGAGATTCCCTCATGCTCAGAGGTTCCTTTTACAATATTCTATACCTGGTCCTTGCTGAAAAAAAATGGAAGGTAACCCCAACTGTTGCTAGTCACAGAAGCAGCTGCTAACTATGGACTTTAGGCAAGATGACTTCCTAAACTTTTTTTAACTGCAAAATGATTACCCCCATAGTGTTAGCTAACACCTCCATAATGTCATGTAATTACTATTTCTTTTCTATGGTTTAATTTAATAAACCATTTAATATCTACTCTCTTAGCAACTTTCAAGTATAAAGTACAGTATTATTAATGAAGACTTCCTAATCTTAACTGCAAGAGTTGCAATAGTCCAAGGACCATTAGAGATAACATGTAACAGGCCTAAAGAATTGCTTGGTATTAATACATTCTTAGAAATTTTGGTTGCATGAATAAATGAATGTCCATTACAGGACAAACGTTCAATGACTGTTCCACATTTTGGTGTCTGAACAGCAATTCTACCTGCATCACTGATATTAGGGTCAAATTGAAATGGGAAACATCCCATCCACACAGTCTGACATCCTGACAATTATAGGGGAACATCCTCCCCGGGCCATTGTTAAGGTAGGAGAGGTAATTCCAAGAAGAGCAGTTATTTTGCTTCTTCTAACTTCTACAATGGTTCCTTTTTTTTTTTTACTGTTTTGCTATCTATCTCACCAAAGCCAGTTTCAGGTTTCTTTCAACTCTATTGCACTCAAGGGGTTTGGGAGTTCTCTCTGAATCATAGGCATAAAGATTTGCCAGAAAGTCCCTGAGTTAGCTTGGTGATGAATTCCTCCCGCAACTAGTTTTAAATCTTCTCCAGGTGCTGTTTAGTGATCGTGTGACCAGCCCACAGAATGGAGTGCCAGATTTCTTCTGCGGGTGAGACATCCTGGCTTTGGCCATATCTGGTCAAGGACTTCATAAATTCTCGTAAGTGGATCTTTCTTCCACAATCCTCAACGTCACCTGCAAGCATTAGTGAAGATGTTTTTCCACTTAAAAGTCACCTCCCCCCCCACAAAGTTGGCTTGGCTTCCCTGCTTCATGCTGTCACCATAAGAGAAAAAAACCCAGCTTCAGGTTGAGTCCACACCCGGCCCACTGCTTCCGTAACAATGTAGCTGGCCTCTGACTCATCCTCGCCTTGTGAATGATTCATGCACACGAACAAGCTCCGTGCATTCCCCCACCCCCGGCACTGGAACTCTCCTCAATAATACTCTACCACAGCCAGAGCCACCAGCGCCCTGTCCCCCATCCCCTTTCCTCCTCCCCACACTTCTTAGGGCTCAGAGGACCTAAATCTTGGAGACGTCCTCCCCAGGCTCTCTCAGCAAAAGTCACTGATACCAAAAGGCAGTAGGCGAAAGTTTTCTGAACAAGGGTTTTGCATTCAGGCAGGTCATGGTTCAAGTTTGAATTCCTTCAATTGTTGGCTGCATGGCTTTAGATACAACCATTTATGCCTCTAATCCTTGTTTTCCTCGTCGTAGTCAGAACACTGGGAAGATATCTGTACTAATTGCTCAGGGGGATTATGAGGATTGAATAATATGAGGCATGGAAAGCATGTAGCACATTGGAAGTGCCTCATAAGACGTAGGTATTATTATCGTCATTAATACCCAAAGACTCAGCTCCACGCAGAGACACTGGTGGTTCAGTCCACGGTGAACAGCCCTAGGCTTGCACTCAGTGATCTGCTCCTACTGTCTCACATCTCATCCCACTTGCTCACTCTCTCCAGCAATTTCCCAGAACAAGCCATCCTCCTTCCTGCCTTAGTGACATGGCACTGCTGCTTCCCTCTGTCTATAACATTCTTCCTCTTCTCATCTCCTTTGTCCCTTTTCCCAGGCTGACTTCTCGTCACTTCCCTGGGAAGCCTTGTTGAGCTCCCCCAACACCCCTAAACAGATCTGATGAAGTTCCCTCTTAATGCTGTTAAATGCTACACCTCTGTGCAACACTGTCTACAATGATAGTTATTTCATTACAAATGTAACCGTTGTTGTGTGTCTATCTCCCCGCCCCCCGCACACACACACATTCACCTAGGAAATGGCTTGACACAGAATGCAAACGAATGAGAGAAAGAACGAGAGGGAGAGAGAGAGAAGGGAAAAAAGGAAAGGAGGAAGGAAGGAGGAAGAGAGGGAAGGAGGTGATAGATTCTTGGCCACAATGTGAACCACCCAAGTCATACCATTCTAGATCCTAGCCACACTGGCTCAGCTCACAAGACTGGGATTCTGTATCAACTTGCCTAGACAGCTTGAGGCCCAGTTTCTGGATCTCAGCCATCACTGTGGAGCCTACCACCAAACCAAGCTCTTCCAGACCCTTCCTTGGAGTATTAGATGCTGCTTTCAAAAGCACAAGGCAGTGCCTGAGGTTGTGCGGGGGATAAGATAAACCCCTTGAAGCATACCCCAGCCACCTGCCTGCCTTTGCGTATTTCCTTCCACCTGATCCTCACTGTGGTGCCCTACCCCCTGGTTAGCCATAGCCATGATGGCCGCCTGGACCTCGGCTAAGTTCCCACGCATTAAAGACATTAGACGCACCCCCATCCCCATCCTGCAGTGAAACCGCAGGTCTCTCTTCCACCACCGTGTGGCTGAAGCCCCAGCAGGCCTCATGCTTCTGGTTCTGGACTCTGGGGGAGACAGGGTTCAGGGTTACCGTTAGTACTTCTAGGACAGTTGAGGAACCTAACTCTCAGTGTAACATCCAGGGAGCATTGCTCACCAACTTCCCATGGAATATTGTAGCAACTTGACATTTCTATGAATTTTTAAAATAACTCATTTGAAAAACATTATTTTTTTCAAAACAAAAATAATGTAACCACCTAAATGGGAAAAGAATTTGAAAAAGAATAGATACATGTGTATGTATAACTGAATCACTTTGCTGTACACCTGAAACTATCACAACATTGTTAATCAACTCTACTCCAATATAAAATAAAAAGTTAAAAAAAAAGGAAAAATCGTATTTTTTCAAGAAGCTTCTAACTTTCTTAGGGTTTCCCTACCACAACTGCGTTAAAAGAACCCATGTACCAGCCTGACCCCAGCTCAACACACCCATATTTTAGTCGTATTCTATGCTAACCCCCATGTCTAGCTTTGTTTCTATGGGAAAACGCATGCTCAGAGCCAATCAACCAATCTGAATACCAGTCTTGGAACCTCAATCCTTGGCAAGTGGAGGGTTGGCTGCCTGTCCACCAGAGCACAGGCCTCCCTACAGGTGGGAATGGGAGAAGGTCCAGGAGGGGTGTAGTTCATGTTCAACTTTAAAGTAATGAGACTGGTTGAGGTACATGTCTGGGGAAATGGATCACTCGCCAAGTGGCCCTTCTTTCTCTTCCCCACCATGTGGCACCATCCACCCACCCCCACCCCCAGTCTTTGTTCACACTGATGCTTCTCAACGGGATTCCTTCTACCTTCCCCTCCACCTGGTTAGACTCAGCCCATCTTCTAGGTCTACCTTGAAGCTTCCTGAGACTTCTCCAGACTGTACCCACCTGCCCTTCTGAACTCTTAGGCCCTTAGCACACATCCCCATCTCAACTTGTTCTAGAATTGTCTCATATACATTTCTCCCAATCACATTATAAACTCCTCAAGGGCAGTGCCATGTCTGATGCATCTCTACAGGGTGAGCTCATATTGATTCTCACGAACCCTCGATCCTTTCATGGAATTGGAGCTGAAGTCCTGGCCATCTCCTACCCCCTCTCTACCACACATTTTCTAGCTCTCTAACCTCACAGGAAACGGGGAGGATGAACTATGACCACCCAGAACACCCCGGTGTCATGTATGTCAACTAAAGGTGTGGTTGTTTATATCCCCCAAAGATTTCTGTTGTGAGTGGGAAACCACATGCTTTCCAGGAAGGAAGGACATCCTATCAGTTCAACAGGCTCAGCTATTGTGTTGTGTGGGGTCATGGGTACAGAGGACAATCAGAGAGGCCAAATGATTCTGTGTAAGAGAAGCTGAGGGAGCTACCCAGGTGAAGGAATCTTCTAGGGAGAGGCTGGAAAGAGGAGGGAGCTGGAAGGAGAGCCTGTGTGGCTGCAAGTTTGAGGAGAGAGACAGGACCTGGAAGATAGAGATGGAGAAGGCAGCCGGAGAAGCCAGTGCAAGGGGTGAAGCTGTGGGGTAAAGAAAGATATGTTAAAGGACAATTTTAAAGAAGGTCATGCTGTGTGACATAGTATATATACCCCCACTCCCCTCTCTTGGAAACCTTCAGTAAAAATCGACATCATTCCTTGAAATTTTTCGAATCAGATATATGGAGTTTGGGGTTCATTTTTTCAATAAGGCCACAGGAGTTCTCGTGGTGGGAGAGGGTGAACGCAAAGACTTCCAACAAAGCCCAGCTTGGGACAAATGGATAATGTATTCTTTCTTTCTTTCTTTTTCTTTCTTTTTTTTTTTGAGAGTGTCAGAGTCATCCTTCATTGGTACAAAGACTAAATAAGAAAAGTACAATTTGTGAGAATAAAAAAGAAAAAGTTACCCTGAGTCCCACCAGGTTAAGAAAATTTTTCCTTATTTTTTTTTTCAAATCCTAATTGAACCTTTAAGAAATGCGTTCTTAACCCAGGTCCTGGGGAGAACTCTGAGACAAAGGAGGAGCTCCATCTTTGGCAGCCTATGTTGTACCCATGGACAGCGGATTGCTGGTTATGGCTCAATTAGCAGGAACCCCCCCCAAATCCAACAGTTCTGAAGAACGCTTGGCTGTCCCTTCTCGGGGAAGCCCCAGGGCTGAGCAGGAGCTCCCCACCTTTGGGGGAGAGCATTTGGCCCCAGCAGCCGTACGCTGTGGGCCACAGAGCACGCTCACGCCTATCATTTTAATTCCAGAAGCAGGAGCAAGCCAATAGCAACAGCCTGTGACCTGTGGGTGTCAAACACACCAGACAGTGGTCAGCATGTAGGTAACAGATGGGAGGGGAGGTGTTCCTTGGCTGTGTTGGGGGAAGGCTGAGGGCCTCTTCCATTTCAAAGCCTGTGGTTTTCTCTGTCAAGGACAGCTGGCCACACAGGGGCGGCCCTTGGGAAAGTCTGCCCCTCAGGCCTCTGATCCTATAGGTCAGGCGTGGTTACTTTAAAAATAAACTCTGGTGACTGTAACCCTGGCTCAGCTCATGAGTTTGTGTTCTTGGACTCAAGACATGGGCTGCAGCTATGATTTGCATTCACCAACATTAGTCATTTCAGCATGTGAGAGTGAGTTCAGGAGGAAAGAGCCAGTTCAACTGCTGACTCTTGCTCTGCTGCTTTTCTCTGTGGAACCAAACAAAACACCTCAGTCCTCCCTCGTCCCTCTTGCTTCAGTCACCCCTGCTCAGGCTTAGCTACCTTCACTCGACAAAAGTTTATTCTGGACCATTTCACCACACCAGACACTGCTAGACACTGGGAATTCAGAGGTGAACAAAATAGACATGGCTCCTGCCCTCAAGGGCTTTAGAGTCTTATTGGATGTGTATTAGTTTTCTGTGGCTGCTGTGACAAAGACCATTCTTGCGGTGACTTAAAACAATAGAAATGTATTGTCTCACAGTTCTGGAGGCCGGAAGTCCAAAATCAAGGTGTTGGCAGGGCTGGGCTTCTTCCAAAGTCTCTACTGAAGAATCCTGCCTTGTCTCTTCCTAGCTTCTGGGGGTTGCTGGCAACCCTTGGCGTTCCTTGGCGTGTAGATGCCTCATTCCAATCTCGGCCTCTGTCTTCATGTAACCTTCTCCCCTGTGTGCCTCTGTGTCTGTGTCTAAATGTCCTTCCTCGTATAAGGACACCAGTCATACTGGATTAGAGCCCACCCTAAACCAATATGACCTCATCTTGACTAATTACATCTGTAAAGACACTCTTTCCCCATAAAGGTCACATTCTGAGGTTCCAGGTGGATATGAATTTGGGGGGAGGCTGGCGGACACTGTTCAACCCAGTACAGGGTATTGAATGGTAAATCAATAAACAGAGAGATAAAAAGATATGGGGCACTATTATATGGTAAGTATTAACCTGGTGGTTTTCTGTATATTTCTATCTCCATCCTCCTTCTCACTAGTACACCTCGTCATTATACAGCAACGCAGGAAGATGCTTGGATGCATGATGCTTGTAGAGTCTGTTTTCCTCTCCTGGATAAGAACCTGGATAAGCCAGGGCCTGGAGAGAGGACAGTGAGGAGACAGCATGGCAACAAAGAACAGGGGCAGTGGGGGGAAGCGGAGTAGGGCAGTCTTCACATGGGGAGGAATGGCTGCCTTCTGTGGGGAGGACTAGGGAAGGGAGTGGCTGGGCTGTCCTTGAGGGCCAGTCCCCCCCGCCCCACACACACACACACACAACTCCTCACCTCATCAAGCATCCCAGGCACTTGGAGATCCATCTAAACCAAGGGGATGAGACTTGGACACCTGTGTGGAAATGGAGTAGTAGGAGACGCTGAATAGAACCAGCTGGATTTTCTGTCTGAGCTGAGGCCACGGTGGACACAGCACCACTGTCTAAGTAATTGCAGATGGCAACAGGAAGGCGACAGGTCCACGGACAGAATAACAGAGGGGGCTGCTCTCAACTGAGGGCCAGAGAGTTGCTCTCTGAGGAAGTGGCTGCTAAGATGGAACACAGGATAGGAGGAAGTTCACGGGCAGAGGGGCAGGGGTGGGGGCTTCTCTGGCAGAAGGAACAGCTATGTGAGGTCCCGAGGAAGGAAAGAGATGGGTCCTCTCAGTCTTCTGGATGGAGGCCCTGAGCTGGCGGGAAGCAAGCAAGGGAGAGAGACACTAAGTGGGGTGAAGAGGGAGGCCCGGGCTGGAGCCTCAGGCCTGGCAGGTCATGGTAAGAAATCTGGAGGTAAAATCAACCACAAATAGAAAAGTAATATATTTACCTCATGGACTACTGTGATGACTTTATGATTTTATATGTAAAATATATAAAAAGTTTTAATATATAAAATATATAAAATTTATATATATAATCTCATAAAATATACATATCTATTTGTCTGTATGTATGTATATAAAGTACTTAGTTCAAGGCGTGGCATAGAGGGAATGACTGTTACTGTTACTGTTTGTTAGCAAATAGCCCTGGAATGCCTGTCTGACTGACACACAGAACAGACACCCGAGCCCCACCCTGGTGATTCAGGAATCTTGGCATGAGGAGGAAAACTGTAGCCTTTAGGGGTCACGCAAGTGATGCTGACCAAGCCAGGACCTGGAACCATGCCTCTGAGCCCCAAATTATAAACTCATGGCCAGTAGCACCACCCATCCCCTGACCCCTCGGTCCCCCGTCCCTGCCCCGTCTCAGGTTGCCCCAGTCACCTGACAAGGAGCCAAGGCCTAAAATAGCCACCATATGCCTTGGTCCGAAAACGCTTTCCTGCCCATTTGATATTTTTGTCACTGTGAATGCCGCCTATTCTGCATTTAAAACGTGAAGACAGGGCTTCCCTGGTGGCGCAGTGGTTGAGAGTCCGCCTGCCGATGCAGGGGACACGGGTTCGTGACCCGGTCCGGGAGGATCCCACATGCCGCGGAGCGGCTGGGCCCGCGAGCCATGGCCGCTGAGCCTGCGCGTCCGGAGCCTGTGCTCCGCAACGGGAGAGGCCACAGCAGTGAGAGGCCCGCGTATCGCAAAAAAAACAAAAACAAAACAAAGTGAAGACACTTATTCAGGCGTCATCAATGTACTAGGCCATGTTCTCAAGGTGGGGTCCCTGGACCAGCAGCAACAGCAGCACCTGGAGCTTGCTAGAAATATAAATTCTCCCCCTCCACCCAGACCTATTGAATCAGAGACTCCAGGGGTGGGACGCAGCCATCTGCTTTAACAAGGCGTCCAGGTGATCCTGATGTGTGATACGGTTTGAGAACACCTGCAGCGCTGCACTGGGCGTTGTACCAGAGGCCAAATGCAGGCTACCCTCACCAGGTGGATCGCAGGGCTCATTGGAAATGAGCTTACTACCCCGTCTCTTCCTCCTACTTTCTGTGTGGTCAGTCACACAGGATATAAGGCTTATTAATTAATTAAACAAATACTGAGTGCCTATTCTATGCCAGGGACTGAGCCAAAAAGTGGGGTATAGTGGGGAACAAGCCACTTGGGGCCTGGCCTCACGAAGCTAAGAGAAGACTTTCAACAGATCATCACCTAGTAAGTAATAGCTTACAAGACCTGCAGAGTGTTTTTTTTTTAAATCAGGGCTTCTCGAACTTTAATTTGCATACGAGTCACCTGGGATCTTGTTAAAATGCAGATTCTGCTTTGGTAGGTCTGTGGCGGGGCCTGAGAGTCTGCATTTCTGGGTTTTTTTTAATTTTTATTTTATATCGGAGTAGAGTTGATTAACAATGTTGTGTTGGTTTCAGGTGTACAGCAGAGTGATTCAGTTATACGTATACATGTATCTATTCTTTTTCAAATTCCTTTCCCATTTAGGTTATTACAGAGTATTGAGCAGAGTTCCCTGTGCTATACAGTAGGTCCTTGTTGGTTAGCTATTTTAAATATAGCAGTGTGTACATGTCAATCCCAAACTCCCAATCTGTCTCTACCCACCGACCCTTCCCCCTGGTAACTGTAAGTTCATTCTCTAAGTCTGTGAGTCTGTTTCTGTTTCGTAAATAAGTTCGTTTGCATCACTTTTTTTAAAGATTCTGCGTATAAGCGATATCATATATTTGTCTTTCTCTGTCTGACTTATTTCACTTAGTATGATAATCTCCAGGTCCATCCACGTTGCTGCGTATGGCATTATTTATTCTTTTTAATAGCTAATATTCCATTGTATATATGTACCACATCCTCTTTATCCATTCATCTGTTGATGGACATTTAGGTTGCTTCCGTGTCTTGGCTATTGTAAACAGCACTGCAATGACCATTCGGGTGCATGTATCCTTTCAAACCACGTTTTCCTCTGGCTATATGCCCAGAAATAAGATTGCTGGATCATATGGTAGTTCTGTTTTTAGTTTTTTAAGGAACCTCCATACAGTTCTCCATAGTGGCTGTATCAATTTACATTCCCACCGACAGTGCAAGAGGGTTCCCTTTTCT
Organism: Aethalodelphis obliquidens; assembly: GCF_003676395.1. Lineage (NCBI taxonomy): Eukaryota > Metazoa > Chordata > Mammalia > Artiodactyla > Delphinidae > Aethalodelphis > Aethalodelphis obliquidens. The sequence goes on along the minus strand of NW_020837983.1, from coordinate 10,552,693 downwards.
CCACACCCTCTCCAGCATTTATTGTTTGTAGACTTATTGATGATGGCCATTCCGCCTGGTGAGAGGTGATATCTCATCGTAGTTTTGATTTGCATTTCTCTAATAATTAGTGATGTTGAGCATGATTTCATGTGCCTCTTGGCCATCTGTTATGTCTCCTTCGGAGAAATGTCTGTTTAGGTCTTCTGCCCATTTTTTGATTGGGTTGTTTATTTTTTTGATATTGAGCTGCATGAGCTGTTTGTAAATTTTGGAGCCCTTGGAGTCTGCATTTCTAACAGGCTCTGAGGTGAGTCTGAGGGTGCCAGTCTGAGGGCCACACTTTGAGTAGCAAACCTCTTAAGGCAATTTTGTATCTGTTATCCCATTCTAGTCCAGCATTTCTGTGATAGGAAAAAGTGTCAGGAATTATTATGCTCATTTTCAAGTGAGAAAACCAAGGTCCTAAGACCTCCTTACAACAAGGGCTTGCACCCCAGAACCCAGGAGCTCCTCGGGCCTCTGCCGAGTTATCAAGAGGTGCTGGCAGCCCAGACAAAAGGAGGAATACAGCTCCCTGATTAGCTCCCAGCTCTCGTTTTATCACAGAACCGCAGAGTTCCCCCTGCACCCGTCCTGAAGTGGGGGAGAGAGCTGCTGCGTTCTCCCTCCTGTCCAGGACTTTGATAAGAAAACAGATGCGAATTTATGATGCCATCAATCAAAATGAGCTCTCGGGCCAGCGCTGAATGATAAGGAAGGTGTACTCCCCCGTCCTTAACGGGGAAGAATAACACTGGAACTTTGCAGCCCCTCTCACTCCCTGGCTTTGAAAAATGAAAGCCTCCCAATCTCCTTCCTACAGCGAAGGGAAAATGGGGCGCAGGCTTTTCTTGGCTTGTTTCCAGTCGGGGCAGCTGGAATCTATTGGTCACATTCAAGCAGTCAGTCACTCTTTCCCCCATGGGCTAGCTGGATAACTGCTGTGTTTCATTTGAGAATGCTACTTCCCCTCTTGGGCCTCCCCACTCCAGGCTGAGGGGTACCCCATCAGGGCCACCCTTTACCTCTAGTGACCTGGATCTGTTTCTTGCCTACACTGAACTTTCTCAAGATTTGGGGAGGTGGTGTGATTCCAAGGGATTTTGGGGATTCTTCCTTTTGGAGACTTCACCCCACATCATATCGAACATACAGAAAACATCCACATCTCATGTGTTCAATATCTGGCCAATTTGAACAAATTATTTAATATTTTGGCTGTAAAAATATAACGACTTTTCTAATTCTGCTTTTGAAGTGATTTTGCCTACAAGGAATAAATTCAATTTACGATGGGTCATGTTTTCTCAACAATCATTATGCAAACTAGAAAATCTCTGCAAAGTAAGAAAAGCAAGCCTTATTGTTTTGAAGCATCATGAATTTTTTATGAATTCCAAATTTAACTGTTCATGAAGCTGAGCATGATTTTTTCGCAGGCATTTAATCGAATCTCCATTTCAATTTTGTAGTTTTCTTTTCTTCCTATGGCATTCCCTACAAGTTTTTTAGAAGAGCTTTAAATATTTCTGTAGGCTCTTGAGGGTACCTAATGGCCCTGAATGAGGTAGGGTGAGGCTGGTGAGAATTTCAGTGGATACCCCTTGAAGGAACCACTTACCATCACGGCGGGTCTTCAAGGCGCTTTGCTTAATTCCTGCATTTCCTAACCTCCAGGGATCCAGTTTCATCTAAAAATCTGGTTGCCATGGTGCCGGGGAATCTCAAACTGTATGGAGGAAACTAGAGGGAACCATCAGGTTCAGGGGCTTTGTTCAAATCGACTAAATTTTAATTATAGAAAGTGTGCTGGGCAGTGGGTAAGGGAAGTACGGCCCAGTCTGGATTGAAAGGGGCCACTGAGATGGGGTGGGACAGGGTGGCAGTGGCTGCGGTGCGGGGGTGGGGGGGCAGCTCTGTGATGGTCCTGTATGTAGAGTGTTACACATACTGTCCTGTGGGCCTGGATGTCAGATGGACTTTCAGTCCTGGCTTGTCTTCTTTATCATGCGACCCTAGGCAAATAACTTCCCTTCTCTGCCTTGGTTTCATCTGTATAATAGGATAATAATTGTAATGCCTGCGTCTGAGGGCTGTTGTCGGGATTAAATGAGATACGGCATGTAGAGTGATTAGCACAGTGCTTGGTAGATACCAGATGCTCAAATATTATTTTGCTCATATATGTGTGTATTTATGTTTATTGGATTCTATCAAAATAATACCTATTTTATGATTTATTATTTGCATTATATTTTTATTATTTTTATTGTGGGCAGGGTCCCTCTCACTGTCTCTGCCCTTATATAGTATGACAGGACTTAGATCCTAAAAAATGCTTTTTTTATTCTGATCACTCCAGTGCATGTTAGGGCCCACAGACACCCACAGCTCTTATCTGCTCACAGGTAAATCCAATAGCAAACACTGGCTGGAGGAGGGTTTTCTAAGAGAACATTTAAAGGACCAAAATAACATTCCGTGGTTGTCAACCCCCCAAGAAACATCAAGTCAGGTGATCTTGCTGTAGCCAGGGCAACGAGGCAGCAACTAAAATCAGTATTGATTGTTGGTGGTTCTCAGTCCCTCGTGTCCACTGGAATGTTCCCGAGGCCTCCACTGGGTCCTGGGATTGGACAGGAAGGGAGGAGGATTTCGAGGGCAGTTTTATGGGCCAGGCTTAGAGGAGGCTGGCATTGCTTCCATCCCCATCCCTTTGGTCAGACTCAGGCACACGCCACCTCTGAGTGTGAGGGTGACTGAAAAACGTGTCAGTCACGTAGCCAAGAGGAAAACCAGCCAGTCGCTGCCACAGTGGGTGACCTTAATACACAGTTAAGTTCAAAAACTGCTCTCCTGGGGCAAAAGGCAAAGAAAATTGAAGTTTCAAAAACTGCAGAAAGAGAAAGAAGCACACAGAACAATATCTGATGGTGGAAGAGAGACTTACTGTTTACAGCGTTATCACAAATGCCCATTCCATGCCCCAGATAAGGTGTCACAGGCTCCAACGCACCCTTCAGAGTCCTACAGCCCGTGGTCCAGGCTTCTCCTCCCCTGCCCAGCACACTCTGGTTTATGGTGTGCCTGCAAGTCTCCTCCATCATACTGTAGGCAAGGGTTTCAAAGCATCATCCCCGAATCCCAAGTGCCTGGCACGGTGCTTGGCACAGAGTAATCAGTGTTGGGTGAACGTGGTTGCATAGGAGATAGTTGGAAAATAAGAAAATGAGAGACAAGGATGTCAAATCCCACTGGTTAAGAGCACAGATTCTGCCTCTCAGTAGCTGGGTGACCTTGGACAGGTCTTAACCTCTCAGTGCCTTGTTTGTAATATAGGGTTCATAATTGCACCGACCTCGAATGCTTGTTGTGAGGATGAAATGAGTTCTTATATCCAAATGTGCTTATAAAAGAGTGTCTGGGCTTCCCTGGTGGTGCAGTGGTTGAGAGTCCGCCTGCCAATGCAGGGGACACGGGTTCGTGCCCCCGTCTGGGAAGATCCCACATGCAGCGGAGCGGCTGGGCCCCTGAGCATGGCCGCTGAGCCTGCGCGTCCGGAGCCTGTGCTCCGCAACGGGAGAGGCCGAGAGGCCGCAGCAGTGAGAGGCCCACGTATCGCAAAAAAAAAAAAAAAAAAGAGTGTCTGACTCATGGTTAAGTCCCGGGTAAACATTGTTGCTATATTTGTTAGTGAGACAATAAGAAACCCCTCAACTGAAAGGATGTGGGGGCAGAAACGAGCAATCACAACAAGAGGGGCTTGTTTGCACACAGAATTGGGGGGGGGGTGAGGGGGAGTTTGATGGAGACAAAAGTTTCCCCAGGTACCATGGCCAGGAAACTTCAAAGCAAGTAAACATCAGAGGGTGACATTTAACTTTTAACAGAGTAAATGGAACATCACCGTTCAGCCCCATGCCAGCTGGGGCAGGAAATGGGTCAGCCAGAGCTGAACGGTTGGTTGACACAGGTGAATTGAGGAGTCCCACAGTGCCAAGTCGAGGCTGGTGTTTTGAAGGGGATATGAGCGGGGAAGGGGGGGGGCGGTGTGGAAGAGAGACACACCTGGGGTATCTGAGATCTACCAGATAATATTTGACACTGTGGCAGGCAACAGGGAAGCTTTATTGCATTAAAATTTCCATAATTCAAAAGATGTATTGCAGCAGCTACATGCTAATATTTCAAAGATTTGAAGGAGACTTGAAGATATATGAGGGGAAAAACCCTGCATGGTAAGACTAAGAGGGAGATAATGCCATGAATTTCAGCTTAGTCATTCAAGGTTGAAGTTTCTTTCTCATGAAAATGGAACACAAACCACTTCTGAGGACAGCAAGAAGGGGTGTCTAATTTGTGGATTACCTCGACCCTGCTGGCTCTTTTTCCATTCATCAGCCCCTCTCAGTAGGTGATCAAGAGATGGAAAACATGATGAGATACCAATTATTCAAATCTGATAAAAATGAAGGAAATAGTTTGAGCCTGCCCTCCAGAAGAGCCTGGGTGATGTGGGCTATGGCCCAGGGAAACTCCAAGATCCCTCCTGTTCTTAAGACCCTAGGATTCAAATCCTGCCCTTTATCCTAGAATTCAAATCCTGGGGATGGAGCTGTGGTCCCCCATCAGGAAAGTAGGCACCAGGTGCTTACTTGACTTCCTTGGAGACAAGTCTGATCCTTTGTGAGGTGTGTGACCAGAGGTGGAAGAATAGCCCATGATTAAAGAATGTTCCACCAATTCTCTCCTACCTCCTGGCCAATGCCTACAATTCTGTAGTCAGATAATCAGCCCTTGTCTGAAGGCTTTAACTACCATTACAGTGCAAACTCCTGGGAATGTCTTCTGGCCTCTTATGATTGAAACTTACCTTAGAAATTGAGGGACCTGAGGAGAGGAGCTGAGAATATGGTGGGGAGGTGAGGATGAGGGAGAGACAGGAGAATGGACACGTTGGAGAGGAGTGAAAGGGAAACCAGAGTCACTGAAGTCCGTCCTCACGTCTCTAGTCTGTTTAAATTCCTTCTAGCTCTCTACTGCCCTGAGAATGAAATCCACACTTTCCACCATGGCCTTCAATCCCCTGCGAATTCCACCTCATCCTTTGCCACTTCCTATTCACCGCTCTGAAGCTTCACTGGTCTATTTGCAGTTCCTTAAACATAGCGAGCTCTTCTCCACCCCCTTTCCACATGTCGCAGCCTCTGCCTGGAAAACACTTCCTGTTGCCCATTACACGACTGACTGCTCCCAGGTTTACCCTTTCTTTGAGAGGGGGGGACATTTTCACCACCTGAAGGGATCTTGCGGTCTTGGTAATCTTTGTACCCCTGGCACCTGGCACATCTGTGCAGTCACCATTCGAGTGGTTGTTGAATGAATGAACTTATTTCACGGTTTGGTTGGGCAAGTCCCATAGCTTGGTTCCCAGTAGGATCAGGCTTGGTGAGTGGGTTGAGTTTCTATAAAAGTCTTCCTCCTAGGTTCCAGTTTTGGTGAAGCTATCTTTGTGGGCACGAATGAATGTGTTCACTACTCTGATTCACGTCTCTAACACCCAGCTGTGGACAGGGGAGCTGTGCTCACAGAAAGTGTAGGCCTGGTCCTACACTCACCTTTCATCTCCTTCAGCCAGAGGCACAGTGGGGTGACACCTAGTTAGAAACCCTAAGAAACAGGGCTCCCGTAGATGGTCAGGATCTCAGTGTTACAGATGATTAAATACCCTTGACTCATGCCTCCGTTGTTATATTGAGAGTTCTAAAGTTAGATTCTGAACATAAAGAGTAAAATGAGAATAAGAAAGCTGCTAAACTTCTCACACAGAAAGCAGTTTTCCTCTCCTGGGACCCGGAAGCACTTTCTACCGTGTGAATCCTGAAGGTAGAAAACGGGGCTGCTATCCTAGGGTAGAGAATGCCGGTAACCCTCATGTAAGATGTGTGACACCCAGGTAAGAGTGAGCCTCATTAAGAGAACCTATAAAGGGGGCTGTTCACCTGTTTTTGCCTACTCTGGGTACCAGAATTTTTATAATTAAAAAAATTTTCATATATAAAACCACCATTAAATCCTCTTGTATATATATGTATATATTTGTGTATGAATATATTTGCGTGTGTCTGTATACACATGTATACATAAAATATGCAGGAGAATTTAACAGTGGTTATTTGTGACAGGTGGGGAGTACAGGTATTTTTCTTTTAACCTTAGCTGGATTTTCTGAAGTTTCCTAAATGAATATGATTATTTTTGGAATAAGGAGAAAAAGCAATGAAAATAATTTTTAAAAAAATAATATGCTCTCATCAAAGAGAAACATTGGAAAATAAGACTTACAAAGGAGGAAAAATTACTCAAATCAACTACTCTTCATATTTCTGTTTTTTAATTGTCTTTTTTTGAAAAGTAAGCTATTTTGTCTTAGCATAGTTATAATCACACTATATGCAAAATATTTTTGACATCGCATTTTTCAACTTCATTATAACCACTTTCCCTGATATTACTTAGTCTCAGTACCATTATTTTAACTTGAGAATAATATTAAATATTAAATATTAAATATTAATATATTTAATTAATATAATTAAAATTATAATATTAACTATTAAGATATTATAGTTTGTTTCCTCATTAGGGAACATGTATGTTTTTTCTAATGTATTACAAGTTATTGAGTATAGTTCCCTGTGCTATACAGGAGGTCCTTGTTGTTCACCTATTTTATATATAGTAGTATGTGTATGTTAATCCAAAACTCCTAGTTTATCTCTCCTGCCCACCCCCTACCCCCGCTAGATTTTAAGCAGATGAGTGACAATTGCATTTCCATTTCAGAAAGATGCTCTGGCTGACTCACCTGCAGGGTGAGGCCGAAGATAGGCAGAACACAGAAGCCAGGGCTGACGTGGAAACCTCCTTCATCTCCCATTTCACAGAAATCTAAACCCACAATTCCATTCCTGCCTTCACTTTACACTTGTAAAAGTTAGGAGCACTGTGGAAATGTAGTTCAACTTTCCCATTTTACAGATGGTCAGAAAGGCTCAGAGTTTGTGACTTCTCTAAGGTTCCATAAAGATCTAGAGGAAAACTGTAACTAGAACACAAGACTTCTGATTTTAGTCTCATGTCCTTCTCTATAGAAGACTATAGCAAATAAGATACCTTAAATGTCCTTTGGATACTTGGAACTGGGTTAAGTTGAAGACGGGTTTATAATTATGTAGAGAAAACAGGGCTCCTAGATGACAGCAGTGGTGACGGCAGTGATGATGGTGATAATTCTTTTTTTTTCTTTTGAATTTTATTTTATTTAACTTTTTATACAACAGGTTCTTATTAGTCATCCATTTTATACACATCAGTGTGTACATGTCAATCCCAATCGCCCAATTCAGCACACCACCACTCCCACTCCCCGCCGCTTTCCCCCCTTGGTGTCCATACGTTTGTCCTCTACATCTGTGTCTCAACTTCTGCCCTGCAAACCAGTTCATCTATACCATTTATCTAGGTTCCACATATATGCGTTAATATATGATATTTGTTTTTCTCTTTCTGACTTACTTCACTCTGTATGACAGTATCTAGATCCATCCACATCTCTACAAATGACCCAATTTCGTTCCTTTTTATGGCTGAGTAATATTCCATTATATATATGTACCACAACTTCTTTACCCAGTCGTCTGTCGATGGGCATTTAGGTTGCTTCCATGACCTGGCTATTGTAAATAGTGCTGCAATGAACATTGGGTGGCATGTGTCTTTTTGAATTATGGTTTTCTCTGGGTATATGCTCAGTAGTGGGATTTCTGGGTCATATGGTAGTTCTATTTTTAGTTTTTTAAGGAACCTCCATACTGTTCTCCATAGTGGCTGTATCAATTTACATTCCCACCAACAGTGCAAGAGGGTTCCTTTTTCTCCACACCCTCTCCAGCATTTGTTGTTTGTAGATTTTCTGATGATGCCCATTCTAACTGGTGTGAGGTGATACCTCATTGTAGTTTTGATTTGCATTTCTCTAATGATTAGTGATGTTGACCATTCTTTCATGTGTTTGTTGGCAATCTGTATATCTTCTTTGGAGAAATGTCTATTTAGGTCTTCTGCCCATTTTTGAATTGGGTTGTTTGTTTTTTTCATATTGAGCTGCATGAGCTGCTTGTAAATTTTGGAGTTTAATCCTTTGTCCGTTGATTCATTTGCAAATATCTTCTCCCATTCTGAGGGTTGTCTTTTCATCTTGTTTACGGTTTCCTTTGCTATGCAAAACCTTTTAAGTTTCATTAGGTCCCATTTGTTTACTTTTGTTTTTATTTCCATTACTCTAGGAGGTGGATCAAAAAAGATCTTGCTGTGGTTTATGTCAAAGAGTGTTCTTCCTATGTTTTCCTCTAAGAGTTTTATAGTGTCTGGTCCTACACTTAGGTCTCTAATCCATTTTGAGTTAATTTTTGTGTATGGTGTTAGGGAGTGTTCTAATTTCATTCTTTTACATGTAGATGTAGCGGTCCAGTTTTCCCAGCACCACTTATTGAAGAGACTGTCTTTTCTCCATTGTATATCCTTGCCTCCTTTGTCATAGACTAGTTGACCATAGGTGTGTGGGTTTATCTCTGGGCTTTCTATCTATTTTCATTGATCTATATGTCTGTTTTTGTGCCAGTACCATATTGTCTTGATGACTGTAGCTTTGTAGTATAGTCTGAAGTCAGGGAGTCTGATTCCTCCAGCTCTGCTTTTTTCCCTGAAGACTGCTTTGGCTATTCAGGGTCTTTTGGGTCTCCATACAAATATTAAGATTTTTTTTCTAGTTCTATAAAAAATGCCATTGGTAATTTGATAAGGATTGCATTGAATCTGTAGATTGCTTTGGGTAGTGTAGTCATTTTCACAATATTGATTCTTCTGATCCAAGATCATGGTATGTCTCTCCATCTGTTTATATCATCTTTAATTTCTTTCATCAGTGTCTTATAGTTTTCTGTATACAGGTCTTTTGTCTCCCTAGGTAGGTTTATTCCTAGGTATTTTATACTTTTTGTTGCAGTGGTAAATGGGAGTGTTTCCTTAATTTCTCTTTCAGATTTTTCATCATTAGCATATAGGAATGCAGGAGATTTCTGTGCATTAATTTTGTATCCTGCAACTTTAACAAATTCATTGATTAGCTCTAGTAGTTTTCTGGTGCCATCTTTAGGATTCTCTATGTATAGTGTCACGTCATCTGGTCCTGGACTTTTGTTTGTTGGAAGATTCTTAATCACAGTTTCAATTTCATTACTTGTGATTGATCTGTTCATATTTTCTATTTCTTCCTGGTTCAGTCTTGGAAGGTTATACCTTTCTAAGAATCTGTCCATTTCTTTCAGGTTGTCCATTTTATTGGCATAGGGTTGCTTGTAGTAGTCTCTTAGGATGCTTTGTATTTCTGCAGTGTCTGTTGTAACTTCTCCTTTTTCATTTCTAATTTTATTGATTTGAGTCCTCTCCCTATTTTTCTTGATGAGTCTGCTAATGGTTTATCAATTTTGTTTATCTTCTCAAAGAACCAGCTTTTAGTTTTATTGATCGTTGCTATATTTTCTTTGTTTCTATTTCATTTATTTCTGCTCTGATCTTTATGATTTCTTTCCTTCTGCTAACTTTGGGTTTTGTTTGGTCTTCTTTCCCTAGTTCCTTTAGGTGTAAGGTTAGATTTTTTATTAGAGATTTTTCTTGTTTCTTGAGGTAGGCTTGTATAGCTATAAACTTCCCTCTTAGAACTGCTTTTGCTGCATCCCATAGGTTTTGGGTCATGGTGTTTTCATTGTCATTTGTCTCTAGGTATTTTTTGATTTCCTCTTTGATTTCTTCAGTGATCTCTTGGTTATTTAGTAACGTATTGTGTAGCCTCCATGTGTTTGTGTTTTTCACGTTTTTTTCCCTGTAATTGATTTCTAATCTCATAGTGTTGTTTGTGGTCAGAAAAGATGCTTGATATGATTTCAATTTTCTTAAATTTACTGAGGCTTGATTTGTGACCCAAGATGTGATCTATCCTGGAAAATGTTCAGTGTGCACTTGAGAAGAAAGTGCAATCTGCTGTTTTTGGATGGAATGTCCTGTAATATCAATTAAATCTATGTGGTCTATTGTGTCATTTAAAGCTTGTGTTTCCTTTTTAATTTTCTGTTTGGATGATCAGTCCATTGGTGTAAGTGAGGTGTTAAAGTCCCCCACTATTATTGTGTTACTGTCGATTTCCTCTTTTATAGCTGTTAGCAGTTGCCTTATGTACTGAGGTGCTCCTATGTTGGGTGCATATATATTTATAATTGTCATATCTTCTTCTTGGATTGATCCCTTTATCATTATGTAGTGTCCTTCCTTGTCTCTTGTAACATTCTTTAATTTAAAGTCCATGCTTTCTGATATGAGTATTGCTACTCCAGATTTCTTTTGATTTCCATTTGCATGGAATATCTTTTTCCATCCCCTCACTTTCAGTCTGTATGTGTCCCTAGGTCTGAAGTGGGTCTCTTGTAGACAGCATATATATGGGTCTTTTTTTTGTATCCATTCAGCAAGCCTGTGTCTTTTGGTTGGAGCGTTTAGTCCATTCACGTTTAAGGTAATTATCGATATGCACGTTCCTATGACCATTTTCTTAATTGTTTTGGGTTTGTTTTTGTAGGCCCTTTTCTTCTCTTGTGTTTCCCACTTAGAGAAGTTCCTTTAATATGTGTTGTAGAGCTGGTTTGATGGTGCTGAATTCTCTTAACTTTTGCTTGTCTGTAAAGCTTTTGATTTCTCCTTCAAATCTGAATGAGATCCTTGCCGGGTAGAGTAATCTTGGTTGTAGGTTCTTCCCTTTCATCACTTTAAGTATATCATGCCACTCCCTTCTGGCTTGTAGATTTTCTGCTGAGAAATCAGCTGTTACCTTATGGGAGTTCCCTTGTAGGTTATTTGTCATTTTTCCCTTGCTGCTTTCAATAATTTTATTTTGTCTTTAATTTTTGCCAATTTGATTACTATGTGTCTCGGCCTGTTTTTGATTACTATGTGTCTCGGCGTGTTTCTCCTTGGGTTTATCCTGTATGGGACTCTCTGCACTTCCTGGACTTGGGTAGCTATTTCCTTTCCCATGTTAGGGAAATTTTTGACTATAATTTCTTCAAACATTTTCTCAGGTCCTTTCTCTCTTCTCCTTCTGAGACCCCTATAATGCGAATGTTTTTGCATCTAATGTCTAATGTCCCAGAGGTCTCTTAGTCTGTCTTCATTTCTTTTCATTCTTTATTCTGTTCTGCAGCAGTGAATTCCACCATTCTGTCTTCCAGGTCACTTATCCATTCTTCTGCCTCAGTTATTCTGCTATTGATTCCTTCTAGTGTAGTTTTCATTTCAGTTATTGTATTGTTCATCTCTGTTTGTTTGTTCTTTAATTCTTCTAGGTCTTTGTTAAACATTTCGTGCATCTTCTTGATCTTTGCTTCCATTCTTTTTCCGAGGGCCTGGATCATCTTCACTATCGTTATTCTGAATTATTTTTCTGGAAGGTTGCCCATCTCCACTTCATTTCGTTGTTTTTCTGGGGTCTTATCTTGTTCTTTCATCTAGTACATAGCCCTCTACCTTTTCAGCTTGTCTATCTTTCTGTGAATGTGGTTTTTGTTTCACAGGCTGCAGGACTGTAGTTCTTCTTGCTTCTGCTGTCTGCACTCTAGGTGATAATTCTTTACAAGAGACAAAATGCTTCCATGACTGTGAAACTCATTTGATCTTCAAAATACCTCAAATAATAGTGCCCATGATTTACTTCCAAGCTGGGCAGCATGTGAGATATTTTATAGACATTATTTTCTTCAGTTGACACCGTAGCCCTGTGAGATTGCTATCAGTCTTCCCGTTTTATAGATGGGGAAACTGTGGCTTAGGGAAATGAAATGACTCACCCAAATAAATGAGGAAGCTGAAATTAGAACTCAGTTCTTCTAACTGTGAGTCCTATCAGGATTTTTTCCAGGATTAAACATTCAGACAGTACTTCCTCTGGCAGGTCATTTAATCAAATTATTGAAGGGCATGACTGAAAAGAAGAGAGGCAGACTGGCTGGCCAGGCCAGGTGCATGGCTATTGAGTATAGGCTGGCCACTCCTTCCAAGGATGATACCCCCTCCAAAGGATATACAAGACAAAAGTGGAGTTCCACACAGCAACCTTATCCAAGAATAACAGGCCATGGCTACAGAGCACCAAATAAGCACTGAACTGTTTTGTTATCAATAAGAATGCCATCTCCAAACTCAAAGGGCATAAGATATGACAGGATCATGAGTTGCTAGAGGACAGAACTCTTTTTTCAACATTGAAAACCTCTAAAAATTTATCACTTCTTACAGCCTCCTATATCAGCCTAAATCTAAACACTTGTTGCTACAGACAACAGTTCGAGTTTGTGGGTCAACAAAACTGCCCAATGCAGATAAGCTATGGAAATGTGATAGCAGAATTCATTATTGGGTTATTTCAAAGTGAAATTATTTGGAACAACTATACCTTGTTCAGGTACATAAAAGCAGCTCAAAAGTTACCATTCATGATTGATTTACTGGGAAAAATGCAGGGCACCAAGAGAAGAAATGTCACATTTGTCTTTATTTCCTGACATAAACAAACCATAAGTTTAATAGTCTGCCTCTACTGTGCTGGAGATATTTATCCTCCTATAGCTTAGGGAGATGGAAGGAAAAGTGTGATGATTGCCAAAAGCACTGAAAGTGAGAAAACATAGCTCCTTCTTAAAAAACAAAAATAAAAACAACAACAACAAAAACCCTCATCCTTATTCAATGAAGGAGAAAATCAAGGACCGCCTGGAGCACTTGTCTGTATTTCAATTCAGTCATTATTACAAACCGGTTTCCCAAAGTCACGGGTTTTGCTAGCTGTGCAGTAATGGGTTTTCTCTTCCCCATCCCACCCCCAGTTGGCAGCAGGAGCTCTCTACTCAAATGTCACCTTCCCAGTTCTCTATCTAAAATCACACAAAATCTTTATCTCTAAAATCAAAATCATTATCTAAAAATTCCCTCAGCGCTACCTATTCATCCTTCCTGCTTTTTAGCTTCTTAGCATGTATTACTGTTTCACATGCCTTGAATTTTACTCACCTATTTTGTGATGGTTGTCTCCCCTACTAAAATATGAGCTCCACAAGAGCAGGGATCTTTGGCTTTTTTTGGTTTTCTTTTGTTTCCCCAAACGAACACAGTGCCTAGCACATAGTTGGATACATATTTGTTGAAGAGATGAATGAAGGAATGAATCCATTTCTTCAATAAAGTTGTTGAGAAACTACTAAGAGCTGTGACTAAGGAGTAATGGACAAAAATGTCTCTTATTCAGCCTCTAGTATCTACTGGGCACTGGCTAAGTGCTTTCCATGTCTAGGGTAGAAAATTCAAAATGCTATTTTGAAAGATGGCTATAAGTTGTACCCCTTGCTCTAGGGGGTGGGGGCAGAACCCATCCTAGGGATGAAACTGCTCTGCTGTTGAGGAAAACATTCAGTGGCACTTTGGCTGTGCAAAGGGGAGGGTAAGATGGGCTGAGGCTGCTCTTCATAAATGAGGTAAAATCATGATTTCTTTGGAGGGTGTTTTTGTGAGGAAATTTTCAGTTTTCCCTGACAAATGTTTGAGCTGAGCTGAATGTGGGTGTGGGGGGTGGAATTCTCGACTTGAGAGTGGAAGTAGATTTGAGAAGGAACTCAGTTCGGAGGGAAGAGACCCCAGAATCATGGCGGCCAGCTGGTGCCTGAGGAGAGAGACCACCAGTGAGGGGTTCCTTCCAATGGGGCATGACTGATAGGCTTACGGTCATGTTTGAGACCTAATTTTAAGTTGCCCCAGCAATATCTTCACTCCTTCAGCAAATCTGTTGCACAAGTCTAGTGAGTACATACAATATAGCTATACTAGGTGTTAAAATATTATTAAAATATTGGTCAATTAGCCTCTGTCCTGAGCCTTCTCTCCCAGTTCCCACCGCCACTGCCTTGAGCAGCCTGGCTCCCAGCCCCAGGACCCTTTAACCTCCCCAATGATCCAGACACTAACGGACTCTGCCCGACACAGCCAGGATCCTTTAGAATTGACCAGCTATGCCCTGGGCCAGAGCAGCTGTTAAATGTGTTGACTCTCATCCATGCCTCCACACATACCAGCTCGGTTTTGGAGGTGAGTGGGGAATAAAGGAGGGGGCTGTGTCCACGCTTGGGTTGAAGCAGAGCAGAGAGAGAGTAGTAACATGGAAAAGAGCGATGGGACAGCCATTGACAGAAAAGCAGAAAGTGCTGTGGGTGGGAGGTGGGGAGTAAGTGACATGCAGCACCTGGGCACTCAAGCACTTGCCAACCCCCTCAGAAATATCCAGAGGGGACTGGTTTCCTGCAGTCGTGCAGAACAAAGATTCAGGCTATTAAATTTGGGTATTAAAAAGAGGAGCTTACAGAAGATCTGGAAACATGGGGATACTGAGATTACGTATCAGACAGAATATGATAATTTCAGCTTCATATCAAAGAATAGTTTGTGCCAGCAAAGAACAGGCTGAAAGAAAACAGCATAATTCCCCTTGTATTTAATCAGACATTCACCTGCACAGGGCGTACGCGTGGCCCTGGCTGGCTCCACAATTCCAGTTTCAAATATGACATGTTCCCCAGGCATGAGCATCCTGGGGAGGAACACGGGCACCTGCTGTTTATTAGACTCTCTGCTCAGCTCCAGCGATCTTGTCTTTTCTCTTAATATCAGGAAAATTAATGGGAAACTATGAGCAGAAATACAATCATTTTCAAGAGGCCCAAGCAAATGTTGAGGGGCCGGGGGAGAGGGTATTGTTCTACCGTCTTCAGCACTCCACCCTTTACAGGCCTTTTGTCCTAGAGTTCTCTCTCCTCCCTTTGTCCTCCACACTGGATCTTTCATTTTCTTCTCATACTAGCATCTTTACCTTATTGATAAGTCTCGCATCCCATTCACTGACAGCACAGTTGGCCCCTTGCCAGGCACCAGGGACAGACTCTGCCCTGGGCTTGCACAAGGCACACAGATGTTCCTATCTTGTTGCAGAAAAGCCAGCTTAGCCCCAGGAAGCCAGAAAGTAAAATTGGCACTTCACCCTGATAGCTAGCACTCAAGAGAAAGAACAATCTAAAAGCCTGTGAGAAAAGAGGGTCCCTTTGTCCCCCTTGCCCTACAGGATGGTAAACCCTTTCAAGAAAACATCTTTCAGACCCAAGAGATATGTCCGCCATGTCTTACGATATTCACTCCGAATATTCCAGAGCAAAATATCTTCTCTACCGCCTCTTGGACCTTCTCACCTACAACTGTCCCCTCACTGCACTCTGGCTGCACTGACCTCCCCTTGGTTGCCAGGATCTGCCAAGAGCATTCCTACCCCAGAGCTCTGCACCTCCTGTTCTCCCTGTCTGGAACACTCTAGAGGTCAATGTGATACCCTCTCTCACTTTCCTAAGGTTCCCACTCAAATATCACCTTCTCAGGGACCCTCCAGGATGACTGTATAACAAAAAACATATACCTCTAGCACTTTCCCCACCAGACACATCTGACATTTGTTTAATTTCTGTCTCTCTCCACACAAGCTCTAGATATAAGGCACGTGTCTGTTTTGTTTGTGGCAGAGACTTCAGTACCCAGAAAAGAAGTTGACACAAAACAGATGCTCAATAAATACTGTTGAATGAATGACTGAATGTTCCCCCCAACTCTTTTACCACCAAATAATGTTTTATTACCAACTTTCCTCCCAGAAATATTAGAAATTCTTATTATATCACTGAAAGCCTGTCTGAGCATCTAAGAAGCAGAAACTAACTGACGTGCCCTCACTCACTTGTTCTAATTCCAGCCACGGGGGTCTTTAGTAGACCTTGTTAGCTTCATCCCAGGTCAAAGTAAAATTTGTATTAGCTTTTCCAGCCCTCAACACCCAGGGGACAGGAGTGCCTGGGCTGGGAACCGCTACTTCACCCAATCAGTAATATCACTTCTTCCCACTAAAGGAACACACAATGTCCACACACAGTGTGTGTATATACCTGTCGACACCCCATTCAGACTGTACAAGTACTGGACTACAGAATATCCCATTTGACCTTCCCATTTCAAACACATATTTTCCAGGCACCTGCTGGATGCTAGCAATGCAGCAATAAATAACAGACCTGTGGAGCTTATGTTGCAGAAATTAGACAGTGAATGCTCTTTAACTTGAACTAAAAGTGACCTAGAAATCTAGAATCTTCAAAGACAAGAACCCACATTAAAATTTTTCATTCTCAAGGTTCTGGAAATGGATAGTGCTGGTGGTTGCACAACGTTGTGAACGTACTTCATGCTACTAATTGTGCACTTAAAAATGGTTAAATGTATATCTTACCAAAAAAAATTTTTTTTTCATTCTCTTTCCAAGGACATGCCTTAAATGTGTCTTGTGGTTTGTGAACCTGTACTCCTTTTGCTTAAATTTCTTTGGTTAATTAGAAAAGGAGTATACACAAAGCGTACTGGGCAGCTCACAGAATTATCAGGAGGACTGGAGGTGTTCCTAAGGAGAAGCATTCACAGCCATGTTGCAGAACTGTGCTGTCACCATGGGCACCAGGCACTGGTGCTCCAGTTTGCAATGTTGCTACTTAGACGGGGAACTTACTTTAGTAAGCAACTGCCTTCAGCACCAGTGGCACTTCTGCATCAAGAATTTCACCTTTCAGCCACCGCCACTGCCCCAAATCCCCTCTACCATCTTTCCCAGAAAATAGATTCTAGATGGTGCTGGCATTCTTACATTGCCTACTTTCAAAGAAAAGTTTCAGGCAGGTTTGGTGGCTGATTGGTAAAGACAAGGTCACATGCCTGTGCATTAGCTGCAAGGGAGCCTGGGAAAATGTTCCACCCTGGGATCCAGGGCTCATGAGGCAGGACCTTCTCCAAACACAGGAAGGGTTTTCAGTAGGTGCTGTGCATGCAGCAAGGAAATGTGACAAATGTCTCCTATGGATAGGCTCTCATTTTGCTCTTCTTTTTTCCTCCTAGCCACATTTTCACCTCTCCAAAGCTTCACTTATACTTTGCTTCTTCAGACCCCTATAGAGAGACATTAGAATAGTTTGGAGACTCCCCCAAATTTCTCTGCATACAGATGCACAAAGGGTCTTGGGCTTACTGTAGGCTGGAAGAAAATCAGAATACAGAGTAGCTTCTCTGCAAGCCAAACTCCCAAAGTGCTTAGTCTCTAGTCCAAATTCAGAAATTTGGGACAGACTGTAGGATGCAGTAGATAGACAGAGGTAGAATGGGCTGGATGACAATTCTTACCCTGGAAAAATGTTGTCAACCTAGCAGGTAATCATGAAGTACCTCTATTCTATGTTCATTCATCAATCCAACATTTCACATTTATTTATTGAACAACTTTTGTGCTCAATGGGTCAAGCCCTGTTATATGTGCTGGGGATTCAGCAGTTGACAAAATAGACAAAATTTACTGCCTTCATGAACATTCTAGTGGGGGAAGACTGGCAAAAAGGAAATAAAAATACAATGCATTAGATAGTGGTAAATGCTGTAAAGAAAACCAAGCAGGAAAGGGGTATATTAGTCTGCTAGGTCAGACTGGGTGGCTTTAACAATAAAAATTTGTTTTTCTCACAGTTCTGGAGACACACATCCAAGATTAAGGTGTTGGCACATTTGTTTCCTCTGAGGCCCGTCTCCTTGGCTTGTAGATGTCCATCGTCCCCATGTGTCTTCACGTGATCTTCCCTCTCTGTGTCTATATCCTAATCTCCCCTTCTCATAAGGACATTAGTCATATTGGAGTAGGTTCCCACTCATATGACCTCATTTTACCTTAATTACCTCTTTAAAGGTCCTGCCTACAAATAAGGTACTGGAGCTTAGGGCTTCAACATATGAATTTGTGTGGCACACAATTCAGCCTATAATAGAGGGAGAGTATTGAATGTTGCAAATTTGTTTAATTTTTGTTTTAATAATGTCTATTTGGGGGTTTTTTCTTAAAATTTTTATTATGAAAATTTCTAAGCATACTCAAAAGGAGAAAATACAAACACACAATCACGTATTAATCAGCAGCTTCAACAACCACCACATTTTGCCAGATTTATTTCATCTACCCTCTCCCTCTGCTTTTTTTTGGTGGTTGTTTTATTTATTGCTGGAATATTTTAAAGAGATTCCAAATATCATGTCATTTCATCTTTCAAAACTTCCACATGTGTCTCCCTGAAAGGATATGTCCCTATATAACTATAAGGCCATCATCACACTTATTAAAATTAACAATTAATTCCTCAATATCATCTAATACCAGGCCATATTTAACTTTTCTCACTTATTGAAATTATCCTTAGAGTTGTTTGCTCAAATCAGGATCCAAATAGTCCATCCATTGTGTGTGGTGTTTACATCTCTTAATCTCTTTTAATTTAG
This sequence comes from Aethalodelphis obliquidens, assembly GCF_003676395.1. Lineage (NCBI taxonomy): Eukaryota > Metazoa > Chordata > Mammalia > Artiodactyla > Delphinidae > Aethalodelphis > Aethalodelphis obliquidens. Next base: position 10,534,120 of record NW_020837983.1, on the reverse strand, counting down.
AAGAGTCATCCCTGCATGTTTCTTTACAAGTGATTGACTTGTTGAGGAAACCAAGTCAGCTTCTCTGGGGTATCTTACATCCTGGCTTTCACTGATTCCTTTTTCGTGATGCTGTTTAACATGTCTGTCTCCCCACTTGATTTTCTATGGCCTGGAAGTTAGATTTAATGGCTGGACTTGGCCCAAATTCAATTTTTCTTCCAAGTACACTTCACTGGTGATCCTGTTTAATTCATTTTACATCCTATCTGGAGGTATACAATATTCGGTTGTATCTTTAGTGATGCCAAGATTGCTCAGTGACTTTGGCTGGTAATAGCTTGCATGTTCTGTTGTAAAGTTCCTCATCAACCTCTACTTTACCCTCTATTGCTGATCAGCACTTGTTTCAGTTTTCCATTAGGGTCTGCAAAATGATCATTTTCTAACTGTGTCATTTCCTTCATAATTCAATTCCTCCATAACTTCAACATAGAAAAATCTTCCTTCATTTACTAGGGCTGTTTGGTTACTCTGGAATTTGGTTCGTAGTGAAAATGCAGGACAAATTCTGGGGATATTCTGGAACAATCCATGAACTCAATGTTTTCATTGAGTTACATTTTGAATGCACTAAAGGAGCTGGATTTTGAAAGGATATCTGTATCAAATCTTTGAAAAAATAAGCAGATGATTCTTTGGTATTCATTTAATCCCCAACTATCAGCTTTGAAAACCTGGATATACAGAATTGGTTTTCCTTAAGTGAAGCACAGAGTTTTCAAACAAGAAGACCCTGGATAAATACTGACCAATGTACTGATGGAATGACAAATAGATAATCTAGTATAGTGGTTCCCTGTCTTCTTTCTATTATAAGACATGTGACCAAGGACAGCCAACACCTCCAAAGAGATAACAATAGGGTAGCACAGTTATGTGCTAGGCACCGTGCTAAGTGCTCTCCACACATGAACATATTTAATTCTCATTACAACCTTCTAAGATACATTTATATCCTCCATTCCACAGATGAGGAAATTCAGGTAAAGAAGGTAAAGGTAGGGACTTCCCTGGTGGTCCAGTGGTTAAGACTCCACGCTTCCAATACAAGGGACTCGGGTTCGATCCCACATGCTGCGCGGTGCAGCCATAAAAAAACAGAACGTAAAGACAGTCACACAGCTAGTAACCGGAGGAGCCAGGAGTTAAACCCATGCAGTGTATATGCTGATAAGCACACTACACCACAGCACAGTTCACCAAAGCTGATGGTTACGTATAATTCCCAGAGAGTTAACTACGACTAACTTTTTCTACTACTCAGAGAGCAACTTCAAATCCATTCTAATTTAATTATTTTTAAAAGACATAAACCAGTAGAAAATACGTACTCTTTGAACAGTGAAGAGCTCATTGCAACATATATTACATTGGTCATGACAAACTGGTGGAGACTGATTTACAGAAGCTCGGGGAAGATGGTCACTTCTGACAGGCTGGTGCTGTCCAATTCCAGGTGGGTTTGGGGGCATCTCCGGAGTGAATCGAATTACCTCACAGTAATAGCTATTATTATATAAGGCTGGATGCTGATCTAAGCTCTTTAAACATATTAACTCCCCTATCTACCTACAGGGCCTCCCCCACCCCCAGTGGACTCCAGGCCATGTTCCCAGGTACCTATACCTTGAGAATGCCCCCAGGAGACCATGGAGGGTCTGTCAGGAAAGTTGTGTTTATTCAGTTTCTTGAAGGACCTGTCAGCCAGCCCTACCTCGCAGAAGTCAGTTCTGGAGTGAACAGTCTCACGGACACCTTGGTGAGCTGAGGTGGCCTCCAAGAAGGAGAGAAGGTCATTCCCCCTCCCTGAAGCAGCTTGCCCACTCCCCTCCCCACCCAGGAGGGCACTCTTTGATTGATGCTAGGATGCTTCCAAACAGCCATCTGCACACTGCTCCATGCTCTGCGGCATTGATCAAAGAACGAAAACTCCTGGCGACAAAGCTGACAGGTGTGCCTATTCTGACTTGACAGCGTTCATGTCTTTGTCAACCTGTCTTTCCCTATTTAGGAATCATCATAGCTCCAGCTTTCCTCCTAATACCACGGTAAACATCCATCAGTGACTCAAGCCAGATATTGGTTGCTACCCAAACTGCTCCTTATGCAGGTTCTCTTGTGATCCCTGAGTCATCATCTCCACCTGACTGACGAGGCCTCCCCTTCTCGTGGCTTCTTGCCAAGGCTGCTCTTAGCCTGAGCTAATTAGCACCCTCCACCTACACCCCATCCTCTGCTCTCCCACCCACTCGGGCAGGCTGCAATTGAGAGAGAGAGCTCAAGAGCTGTGAAAAATGAGCAAAGCTTGGAAAACAGGAGAAACTGCCAGCCGGGAGCCCTCCATGCCAGTTTTAGGGCAGCCCCTCCCTATTATGAGAGCAATAAAGAAATCGCAATTTATGCATTTAGAAGCCAATGGCCCTTTCATCCGGAGTGGCTGGTGAATGCAAAGCACACTCCACCGCGGAGGGCTCCAGCTAGAAGTGCACGCCTTGCTGCAGCGGAGAAAGGGCTGCCTTGCTGAGCCACCACTCACAAGGCAGCTGGAAGCAGCGTGATGGAGCAGAAAATGGCCTGGTGAATGCGAGATTTCAGTTTCCACTTCTGTGTCTTGAGAATGTTCCCTTCCAGGGAGCCTGCTTCCGGCCCAGTCACAGGAGCCTTAAGTATAGCCTGACTGTGTGATAGATAAAGAAGGACAGTGAGAGACGGTGATGACGGCACTCGATCACTGGGATCATCACCAGGGATAAGACTGGAGATTTGCTGTCACCAGAAAAAAAATGACCTTTATCAATATAGTGGCCACAGGAGGCAACTTCCATCCCCTCAGTGTGGCTGATTCTGAACCAGCTAGGTTCTGGCTATTCCAGCGTGATTCAGAGACCACGTTAGCATTAGAATCGCCTGTGAGCTTATTAGAAATGCAGACGGTTGGGTCCCATCCAGAGCTACTGACTCCAACTCTGTATTTAACCAGACCCCCTGCTGATTCTCCTGCACACCCTGACTGAGCCGGGAGATGAGCCCTAGGCTCCCCTCTTTGTTGTGAAGAGAAAGCGAGAGAGCTGAGCTGTGATGCTCAGACTCTTTCCTTTGCGGTCCTGCATGTAGGCCAGGGAGAAAGTGGGCTGTGAGTCACTAGCCAGCCCTTCTTGCCTGCGGGGAAACTCGCTGACAGCCTGACACAGTGAGTCACTGGCACTCTCCTCTATTTAAGTTCTACCAGGTTCCTCCCCTCTCCAGCAAGGTGAAGACCAGAGTGAATGACCCAAGTCCTTTCTTTATGCAAAAGTCTTTATTCTCTTTTGCCTGTTGGAAACCATGTTCCAAAAGCATTCATAGAGGCTCCGACTGCATTCAAATGAAGGGTGCTCTGCCCGCCCATTCAAGACCCTCATCACCACCCTCTTTCCAGGCGCAGGCCTCATCCTCAGCTATCTGAGGCTAGCGGGTAGGTCGACCCTAACCACAGAGGTCGCTGGCAAACTTCTACAGACGGGCCCCCCTTTCATTTTCCCCATGTAGCTCCCCACCAAGTGCGAGGAGCAAAGAATTATATTACAGAATTTATTTTAAAGGAGAACCTCCCAAGCATTTTATAAATCTTGTAACTATTTCAAGAATGTCTGTGCTGTCAAGGCTGTGAGGAATGTCTGCTTCAGCATCCATCAACATCCTTTTAAAAATCCACCTCTGATGTGGTGAATGTGAAAAGTAGGGTCTATGAAAGAGAAGCGGGGCATTTCTTTTCTTTTTTTAACATCTTTATTGGAGTATAATTGCTTTACAATGGTGTGTTAGTTTCTGCTTTATAACAAAGTCAATCAGTTATACATATACACATGTTCCCATATCTCTTCCCTCCCTCCCACCCTCCCTATCCCACCCCTCCAGGCGGTCACAAAGCACTGAGCTGATCTACCTGTGCTATGCGGCTGCTTCCCACTAGCTATCTATTTTACGTTTGGTAGTGTATATATGTCCATGCCACTCTCTCACTTTGTCCCAGCTTACCCTTCCTCCTCCCCATATCCTCAAGTCCATTCTCTAGTAGGTCTGTGTCTTTATTCCCGTCCTGCCCCTAGGTTCTTCATGACCTTTTTTTTTTTTCCTTAGATTCCATATATATGCGTTAGCATACGGTATTTGTTTTTCTCTTTCTGACTTACTTCACTCTGTATGACAGACTCTAGGTCCATCCACCTCACTACAAATATCTCAATTTCCTTTCTTTTTATGGCTGAGCAATATTCCATTGTATATATGTGCCACATCTTCTTTATCCATTCATCCGATGATGGACACTTAGGTTGCTTCCATCTCCTGGCTATTGTAACTAGAGCTGCAATGAACATTTTGGTACATGACTCTTTTTGAATTATGGTTTTCTCAGGGTATATGCCCTGTAGTGGGATTGCTGGGTCGTATGGTACTTCTATTTGTAGTTTTTTAAGGAACCTCCATACTGTTCTCCATAGTGGCTGTATCAATTTACATTCCCACCAACAGTGCAAGAGTGTTCCCTTTTCTCCACACCCTCTCCAGTATTTATTGTTTCTAGATTTTTTGATGATGGCCATTCTGACCGGTGTGAGATGATATCTCATTGTAGTTTTGATTTGCATTTCTCTAATGATTAATGATGTTGAGCATTCTTTCATGTGTTTGTTGGCAATCTGTATATCTTCTTTTCTTTTTGTAATGAAAACCAGTGGAGTACACATGTTCATCTCTCCTTACATAGAACACGCTGCTGGCCCCAGTCCCTACTAGCCTTGCCCTCCCTTCTCTGTTTGCTTCAGAGAGGCAGTCAGGATGGGAATGTTCATTTATTTGAGTAGAGATGTGTCAAAGTTGGATTTGTTTTTAAACAAACGTTGCTGATGAGAAAGGTATATGAACGTTATCTTTAAGCCAGCTGATCGTACAAAAAGTTTGGTCATTTTCAAGTACGTATTAGGTGTTTGGCAGAAATTGGAAGCTAGTGTCCTAGCATGTGACATGGAGGAGCTCATGCTATGCTGTGTCCCCAAGCCTAGCACAGTCCCTGCCACAGTGTAGGTACTCAGGGAATGTCTGCGGCCGCAGGGGGCAAAGGAGTGGGAGAAACACAGCAGATACTAGGCAACACGTCTCACAGGGCCTCATCTGCTTCTCTCTGCAGGGCAATGTCGGGCACCAAAAAGACTGAATATTAAATATAAATCGAGGATGAAATGGAACAATGAAGATTTGCCATAACAGCCATCAGTCCTCCTGGTCTGTAGAACCCCACTGGGGGTTGGGAGCCTGCCTTAGGCCGGGTTCCCTAGAATAGAACTTGAGACAGGGATTCTTGTGCAAGTGATGTACAGAGAGTACTCCCTGGACAAGGGAAGGGAGGGGAGAAGGAGGGGGTGGGGAAGGGGGAGCTAGCGAGGATGTAGCCTCCCCGAGAGCTCAGGGAGCACAAGTTATACTGCCAAGTTGACCTCACCTTGAGGCAAGGGGCCATCAATAGTCACTGAGTCACTGACAGGGCGCAGAAGAGTTGGGGGGGGGCGTGAGGAGGAGGAGGGTGCACCAGCCCTAAAGGGGGTCTGGGCGGGGCACCAAGAGCATCCACTACATTCCCTTCAAGGTGCAGCTGGGCTCACCTGTCAGACTTGTAATAAATACCTAAGTTGATTTCTGTGGCTACATATAATTTAGGAGACATTTTAACACCCCTCCATCCTGACTCCCTCACCTTGCTCTATTTTTTTCCCACCACACTTATCACCATCTATCATGCTATATAATTCACCTATTTTTACATTTACTAATAGTTTATTTATTGTCTCTGCTCCCACACACTAGAATGTAGGCTCTATCAGGATAGGTATTTTTCTCTCTTTTGAATGATGTGTCCCAAGAATAGTGCTTGATCCATAGGAAGTGCTGGGTGAGTACGTGGTAACGAGAGTACTCTGAAGAGTGTATTCTGCCTGCCTGATGTTGTTCAGGGACTTCTGCAATGATTCTTTGGGTCCAAAGCAATCAAATTCTGGCCTGCATGAATAAGCAAGGAACTATAGCATGTTGGAGGAGGACTGTAGGGTCCCATGATTCTCAGGTTTCAGTGTGTTTAAGAACCACATGGGAATCTGGTTAACACTGGGATTCTTGGTCCCCACCCCCAGAGATTCAGATTCAGTAGTTCTGGAAGAGGCCCAAGAATATGCACTTTAAAAAAGTATAACCATTGATTTTGATGTAGGTGACCTGAGGCACATACTTTGAGAAACACTGATGGAGTCTGAAACACTGGCTAGGACAGTTATAAATAGCATCCCAGACCTCCCAGCTGATGAGCTGCAGAGCTGGGGTTAGACCTGGCTCTTCCAACTCTCAGCACTGCATGGTTTCCACTCACAGGCCCTCTTAATATATGTTTATAAGCTTTGCATGTACATTGGTTACCATGGGAACATAAAAGCCTGATGAAATCCTACAACTATAACTGGGCTTTGAGGCAACGGTAAATAGCTATCTTTAGAAAAATTCAGCTCCACAATTTATTGTGGCTTGTATTCCCCTATGTTCTTGTAGATTCTTCTAAAATTGTAAATGTGCTTTTGTGATGTGCTGATGCCATAATCATTTGACAGGAGGGAACACAGTGAGAACCAGGGCCGTTGCTCAAACTGGTTTGGGGGTAGACTAAAAAGACACAGGGAGGCCGTATGGAGAAACTGGAATGAAGCAGTATGATTTAATGTATGGTGAAGGACTTTGAGGTGGCCATTAACTGATTCAATGAATGAATGAATGAATGAGGGTTGGCTTAAAGGTATTTCGATGAAGAATATTTCATTCATCATAAACCCTCTGGTTGAGAGCATTGACCATCCTTAGAAGGAGTGTGCTTGGGGTAGAGTAATAGATTTACTCCCAAGAGTAAATCGTTAAAGTAAGAACTATATCACCAGGTGTGGCATTTACAGTGTGCCAGGGTCTAAGTTTTGTATATTATCCCTCTTGATCCTCATAACAATGCTCTATGTAGATTCTAGTATCCTCATGTTACAGACGAGGAAACCGAGAAGTTAAGTAGGTTGCCTAAATTCTCACATTTACAAAGTATCTAAGCTAGGTCTCGACCCTGGCAATCTGGGTCCAGACCTGCGCTTTTACCCAATCACTGCTGTCTGATGGAGCTGAAATAGAACAGGCGGAGCTTTTGTCTCCTGGAGCATCGCCCTGAGGGTTGATGAACCATTGTAAAATGGGAGCTGGGACGAGACTGAACTGCTTGTATGGTGGGGGACAGGGAGGGGGAAGATTGAGGAGGGAGGGTTAGGCTGGGGAGAGGAGAGGGAAGCACTGAATATAAACTTGGGAGAACAGAAATATCCAGGGTGGATTTCAAGTCGTTGATTCTGGAATTGGAGGACCTAAATCCTCTCCTCCTCTCCTCTTTGACATGAACCGGAAGTTTGCCATGCTCGTTACTGCGTTTGTCACGTGGATTCTTTTCTGGGAGAGAAGTTCAGAGAAAGAGCAGCCACTTGACTTCTGGCTTCACGGAAGAGGGGCAGCACTCGGTGGAAGATGACAGAGCTTCCCTCGACCATGGTGGGGCAAGTGGTGCACCCACCCAGACCAGGGTGCACCAAACAAGGGACTCGCGGAAAGCAGAGCGGTCTGCGGGGGAGGGGCCCTCCGCGGGGCCCTGGCTGGAAGGCTTCGGGAGGAATCGTGTTGCCTTGGCAATAGAGGCTTCGGAGAGAAAGGAGCGTGTGAGAGATTGGACTTGGTGGGGAGGGGCGGGAGGAGGGGACAACTGTAGTCCAGAAACGGAAAACAGAGCTGGTGACAAAAGCAGGCACCAAACCTCACACCAGAGAGGAACGTTATTTTCATGTAGTTTGCTATCAGGGAGAGGCCCTGGGAATAGGGATTTTCCCCAGAATTCATCCGAAATGGAGACAGGCTAGAGGTGGGAGGGAAAGAAGTGGGTCTAGGTCACGTGGGTGCAGAGCTGCTCCCCAGCCCCGTCCGCCGCCTCCTCTTCTCCATTCTCTGTCTCACTCCTCTGTGCTCAGCTAAGGTGTGATGAAGGCAAATGAAAGAAAGGTATGAAAAATGGTCACTAGACTTGACCTTTAACTCAGGAAGTATTTATACCTGAAACCAAGCGAGTTTTGTTAGCCCTAAAGAATTTCTAAAGTGCGTTATGGCTGGATGGGTTTGGGAGGGGCGGTGGTAGTCGACAGGGGTGGGTGTGACACGTGAGGCGGCTCCTTACTTCCTCCGGAAGTCTTATGCATCCCCGCGCCTCCTTGTCACGTGGGCCCTGAAAATGTAGTCGGGACAATACTTCGGAGAAGGCTGCCTGAGGCGGGTGTGAAGGGCTAGAGATAGCAGGTGAAGGAGGTGCTCCAGGAATAGTGCCCTGTGCCTGTTAAAGCTAGAGGAGGGGGAGGCCACTGCTGAAGATGCAGGAACATCGGCATCTTGGGTAACCCTATCAGGCCCTTGTTACGGGAGCCCTTGCTCAGTGCTGGTACTTCACTGTAGTCTGACATTAATATCCACTAATGTGCCAGAAACAGTATATCCTTGGAAGACTGGCTCGGTGTAGCCGAGACCCTCTCACCTCCCGACACCCTCTCCAAACCTAGTAATGTTCAAATTCTAATGTTACTGTGGCCTCTTGGGTACCCGCAGGCTAGGGAGGTCCAGTGATATTCGCGTTACATAACAAACGTATGAAATAGTTTTGCCTTGTTATTTTAAATTCAAACATGTTCCCTGATCTGTTTTGGTCTATGCATCTCTAATACCTGGGTGAAACACAGCTTAGTGGAGTCACCTCACGGCCCCTCTCAGCCCTGCACTAGTGTTTGGTGATCTGACCCCTCTGCTGCTTGAGCCTCCATGCCCTGCCGGCCACACTCACCACGTCATCGTCACAGGTCAGTGCTTTCCACCTTCTGCCCTTTAATGGTGGGCAGGCAACAACAGATCTATACAACGGTTGTACTTTAGGCATAAATAACGCAGTTTTTTTGGTTTGGTTTTTTTTCAAGTTCTCAGTTTATTTTTGAAGACTGAGATTGATTTTTTTTTTTTCATGGGGCATGACACTGAGGTTTGGAAAGGTTTTGGGTCTGGGAAATCCATAACTGACACGGAAAAGTTTATCAAACCCGATGGTGAGTTTTGGCCCTTGAAGGGCGAGACTCGGGAGGGAAGAGAAGACCTCCTGATTCCAGCAGAGGGCCAGAGTTACTCAGGAATAAAGGCTGGGGCTGGGGACTCTCTGGAGGGCAAGAATAGTCAAGCAAAGGGGAGGGCCCGGAACTCCCAGCAACTCCCTTAGTGGGAGACTCAGGGTATGACAGGGAGGGAAACACGAGGAGAGCACAGCACTGCAAAGCATGTTGATAACTGACCTTCCCACCCCTCTCGTCCTGTGTGTTCTATGACCTCTGGTAATTGTAGGTGCCTGGGTTCTGCTTGCTAGCCTCATTTCTCACCTTCTGAAGAGTGACCACTTATGCACAAGTTAAGGGCTAACGTCGATGTTTCAAGGGGAGCATTGCTCAAACAGAGCAGAGCTGACAGTCAGCAAGTACACACCAGTCTGGAGTCCCAGCTGTTAAACACCTTGGCCATCAGTCCTGTCAGAGTGGAGACCCTTGAATGACACTCAGTGGGGGGATGCTGGCACTGTGAGAGGCCAGCTGAGGGGCTTGGTCACTCAGTCACCCCCTAAACTCTCTTCGGGACCACCCTCAGCATCCACATGGTTTCGATTGTTATTTTCTTTCTCTTTCTCTTCTTCCTCCCTCTCCCCCTTCCTTGCCTGTACTGTTGAATACAAAGCGAACCACATGTGTTTTTGATGTGTCTCAACTGCATTTCCTCTTGACCTTTATTCCTGCTTATGTCTAGGTCTGGGCTTTCCTGATGGTTGATGATCTTTGGCTCAGCTCAGACCCCTGTCTTCTTGCCACTCACCCACGCGTGTCAGCCCTGTTAACACCAACATGTGACACCTGTTTTGGAAACAGGATTGGTAGCAGCATCCTCAGACTTTATCTGTAACATCTAGGCCCAGCCAGGGACGCCTATCGCCCATTCACCAAAACAACAGACGTTTCAGATCCTCTCTGTGAACACAGTGTTTCACCATCCATCACTAATGCATTTTAGTTACAAGTAGGATTGCCAGATTTAGCAAATAAGAATACAGGCTGGGGCTTCCCTGGTGGTGTGGTGGTTGAGAGTCCGCCTGCTGATGCAGGGGACGCGGGTTCGTGCCCCGGTCCGGGAGGATCCCACATGCCGCGGAGCGGCTGGGCCTGTGAGCCGTGGCCGCTGGGCCTGCGCGTCCGGAGCCTGTGCTCCGCAACGGGAGAGGCCACAGCAGTGAGAGGTCCGCGTACCCCCCCCAAAAAAAGAATACAGGCTGTCCAGTTAAATGTCAGTTTCAGATAAACAACAAATAATTTTTTAGTATAAGTATGTCCCATGCAAAATTTGGAACATGCTCATAAATTTAAAATTGTCTTTTGTTTATTTTAATTTCAAGTTTAAGTGGATGTTCTATATTTTATCTGGCACCCCCAGTTATAAGTCATGCAACACCAACAATAAAGTCTGAAACTTACTGACTTTGCAAACTGAGGCGTCCAAGGCCTGGGTTGGCTTCGGCATAGCCTGACACAGGGGGCCTAAATGACGTCACCAAAAACATGACTTGCTCTTTTTCCGCTGTCCAGGTCAGCCTGCCCCAGGTTGACTGCATTCTCGGATAAAGGTTTGACCTTGTGGTGACAAGATAGCTGTGGTTTTCCAGACTCATATTCTGTTTTTATTTTTTTTCTTAATAAATTTATTTATTTATTTACTTTTGGCTGCATTGGGTTTTCGTTGCTGCGCGTGGGCTTTCTCTAGTTGGGGCGAGTGGGGGCTACTCTTCGTTGTGGTGCATGGGCTTCTCATTGCAGTGGCTTCTCTTGTTGTGGAGCATGGGCTCTAGGCGCGCGGGCTTCATTAGTTGTGGCGCACAGGCTCAGTAGTTGTGGTGCACGGGCTTAGTTGCTCCGCGGCATGTGGGATCTTCCCGGACCAGGGCTCGAACCCATGTCCACTGCATTGGCAGGCGTATTCTTAACCACTGAGCCACCAGGGAATTCTCCAGACTGATATTCTTAAGGTTCAGAGTTGGTAAAAAGATGTTTTTCCAAAAGCTTTTCAGAGTCATTCCAATTAGATCAGCTTAGGTCACATGTCGACTACTAACAATCTTTGTGGCCAAGGAAATGAGATACCCTGATTGGCAGGGACTGGGACCAGCTGCTGGCCTCAGAGCTGGAGTCGGACATCCACCCAGACCCACGGACCAAGGGAAGGCTATCAGGGGACCTAAGAGTTGCTGCTGAAGAAGGGGAAATGTATATGGGGAAGGCAAACAGTGCATACTCTCCACTCACTTGAAATTAGATTGTGCACTGGGCAGTGCTCTTTGAGTTCTGCAGGGCTTATGAAGGCCTGGAGAGAGAGGAGGCAGGGGCAAGACTGTAGCAGTGCGGGGAGGCAGGTCTCCCCCTTTCAAACATCAGTGCCATCAAACTACTATCATCAGCTGCTTCCTAGAGTTGAGAAGCTTCACTCTCTGGCCCCTCTTTCCAATTACTTCCCAATTTATCATATTTGAGGCAACACATGAGACAGTTTAAGAAGGTTATGGATGGAATTTCTATGTCCCCTCCAAATTCATATGTTGAAGCCCTGACCCCCAAGTGGCTGTATTTGGAGATGGACCCCTAAGGAAGTAATGAAAGTTAAATGAGGTCATAAGGAGTTAAATGAGGTCTAAGGGTGGGCCATCATCTGATAGTATTAGTGTCCTTTTAAGAAGAGACACCAGAGAGCTGCCTCCCACCGACACCCATCCCTACCACCAGTACACAGCAAGAAAGTAACTGTCTAAAGCCAGGAAGGGAGTTCTCACCAGAAACCGAATTTTCTGGCACCTTGATCATGGAATTCTAGTCTTTTCTTACAACTATGAGAAAATAAATGTCTACTGTGTAGGCCACCCAGCTAGTGGTACTTTGTTATGTAGACTAATACAAAGAGTGTGGCTGAATCTCAGTGATAAACTTCATTATCACATACCATTACAGGTAGAAAAGGCTTTCAGGATGTCTAATGACCTGGAGAGACATGATCTATCAGAGACAGACATGATCTATCAGATGGCTTTTCTGTTTATCCGTTTGCAAGGGCAAATGGCTTGGAATGCTGTAATGCCCCCAAGCAGCTCATATTCTGCTGGGGAGAAACAAACACATAAATAGATAATTGTAAAATAATGTGGTTAGTGTACTGACCAAGCTATACACAGCATATTATGACTATACAAAGTATATTCATGAAAAATGGTTCATTTTGAAAATCTTGCCTTCATTGAAAGAAACCTAATACAGAGTGTATGATATAGTTGAATATATGCCAACTATGACCCCACTAACGTAAACTACAAAGATGCTTTTAAAATGAACAGAATTTGCAAATGTTAATATATTCCACATATTTTAAATGGTAATATGACTTTACCACAAATTCATCAGGGCAGTCAGAAGAAATGTGATATTTAATGAGGAAAGACTTAGTTTAACTAAGTCACTGAAAGATAAGTTATTATGTAACCTAGTGCTCAAATTCATGGAAAATAATTTTTTCAAATACATGTGACATTTAAATTGTTTAATAAGTCTTTTTGGATATAGCAATTAGTCCAATGCCTAGAACAGAAAGCATTTGTGAATGAATGAATGAACAAATGAGTAAAAGAATGAAAGCCAGTAAGAACACTTGCGTTCTAATCTTGGCTTTGTCACAAAGTAACCAATTAGGTAAGTCAATTAACTTCCCTCGGAATTTCTTTCTTTTTTTAAAAAAAATTATTTATTTATTTATTTGGCTGTGTTGGGTCTTAGTTGCAGCACGTGGGATCTTCATTGCAGTGTGCAGGCTCTTTGTTGTGGTGTGTGGGCTCTCTAGTTGTGGCACATGGGCTCAGTAGTTGTGGTGCACAGGCTTAGTTGCCCTATGGCATGTGAGATCTTAGTTCCCCAAGCAGGGATCAAACCCACATTCCCAGCATTGGAAGGTGGATTCTTAACCACTGGACCACCAGGTAAGTTCTGGAATTTATTTCTTAACCAGTAAAATTAGGGGGTAGAATTTATTGGGGGTTTCAATCTTTAGCCATATCACTCTTTTTTCAAATAGAGTATTATTTGGAAGATGGCTGTCAGTGGAGGGGTGTGTGTGTGTATGTGTGTGTGTATGTGTGTGTTATATGTGTGTTGTGTGTTGGGGTGCATTCTTGGTTCCTTTTCATCTTCCCCTCCCCTGGTGATCCGAGGGTCACATCCTCCAAAGAGTAGAGTCTGAGAGCTACTGGTCTGGAGGATCCCTGAAGTCATTTCCAGCTCTGACACTGGATAATCCTATTATTGCCAACCATTTGGCCACAGAATACTAGTTGAGAAAATGTCAGAGAAAACTTAAGCCCATCTGTGGAGAGAGAATGGGGAAAATTGGGACATTTTGAACTGACCAAACTTGGTAGCATGTCTGAGAAGCCAGAAACAAAAGACAGAGCAGCTCTTTATTCTGATTCACTTTTAGATTAGGTTGTTAAATGGAGAAAATATAAATTAGCTTAGGCCCAGAGTCAGGTCTTCCAGAAGGATTCAAGGGGCAATTTCCCCAGCACAGTGAGGTGGCTTTTCTCAGCCTTCTCTGTTTAATGCTCTCAGCCAAAACATCACAGAGGAGAACTCCAGGCTTGAGAAAGTCATGCTATTAATACTAACACAGCCCGCCCTACTGATAACAGATGTGGTTATAATGGGAGCTGAGTGAACAAAAACACATTTCCCCAACTCCAAGCCTCAAGCACATTTTCCATCCTCTGTAACAGATTGAAACACTGGCTCAGAGCAGATGCTTTTCCTTGCTCATTTGTGGGCATTGCTTCATGCCCTCATGGAAAAGGAGAATCTGAGGTCTCTCCTGGCAAGTATCTGCAGGAATTGGCAGGGCTGCAGAGAATCCCTCTCCCTTGCTTATAGGAACTGCTCTGGGGCTGGTGCTATGAAGGCCTTTTTGTCCACACACTTCATCTCTGAGATAACACATTTCTCAGAGAAAGGTTCCAGAAAGCTGAGCATTGCTGAGCTGAACCTTCACAGTCTTATGACTTATGCCTTGGCCAAAGCCACCTCCATAATCCTCTGCCGTGAACTTCATCCTGTGTTAGTGCAAAACCACATGCCATCTGGAAATAGCCTTGAGGAAACTCATGCAGTAAGAGACCGAACCCCAAAACTTTACCCTCCCAAAGCCAAGCCACCACAATTGATCACTTTGTCAACCCTGAAAGTTTCTCTGGGAAAAGAGACTGAGAAATGACGATGTGAGAACTGAATACTACGTCAGCAGCAGAGGCCTGATTTGAGCTTCTGGCTTCCAATCTTGCACTAAATAAATTAGTCCAGCCACTTCTTTGTACAAATTTACTTCTGTAGACTATGGGGAGAAACCATTGTCAACAACGTGCATTTTATAGACAAGTTCCAAACCACATAGCCTTTCATTTTTCTCAACACAGCCCTCTGTGTTGAATGATTCACTGTGGCTCTCTGAATAGCCTTCATCTGAGCATCTGGCAGGAAGGAATCTGATTTTCCAATGGATCAGTATTAGCTAAAATGTTTGTCATTATATATACCCAGGAGTTCTGTATGCTTCGTTAGGTCAGCTCCTGTCCTTTTTGGCAGTAGCCTCAAAATCATTGTCAGGGAGCTTGGTTTACACTACCGCTGTGAAGTCACCCAGGGAAGCTCTTGTTTAGACTGGAGTTAAAGCCCTTGACTGGATACTTAAGCTTTCCCTTCCCTTTGTCCAAACTCCCAAGGATGGAACGCCCCAGCTAGTGCCACACCACATCTGTATTATGTCTACTAAAGATGAGTTTTAGTCACCCAGAGCAGCATCCTTTAAATATTGTGTAATCTGGCTACCCAGCAATGTCTACAGTATGATCCATATTTGGTTATAATATATGTGTTAAGACTGGAAGGAAATTCCCCGATCAATAACTGTCTTTCTCAGGATGGTAAAAATCTATATGATTTGTTTTCTTCCTCCATCCTCGTATTTTCCAAAATGTCTACAAAAAACGGTATTAGTCTTTTTGTTTTAGTATTTATTTATTTATTTGGCTGCGCCGGGTCTCAGTTGCGGCATGTGGGATCTTTCGTTGCGGCATGCGAAATCTTAGTTGCAGCATGAAGGATCTAGCTCCCAGACCAGGGATCAAACCCAGGCCCCCTGCATTGGGAGCGTGGAGTCTTAGCCCCTGGACCACCAGGGAGGTCCCAAAATAGGTATTACTCTTACAGTAGGAAAAAAAAAATAAAATGTGTGTGTGTTGAGTGTGATATGGCTGTAATGCCATAACCAGCATAGAGTTTTCTCTCTAGAGAGCTCAAGCTCTCATACTTAGACTGTTTATTGAATTTCCTAGAAAACTTTCTTAGCCTCAGCAAAAGTGTTTTGAAGCAATGGAATCATTCCCAATAATATCAGAGAAGATGGGTTTGAGCACTTATAAACACCAGTCCCATCATAATGGTGAAGAGTAAAGCCTACCATGATACAACTTAAAAAGCCAACAGTGAGTTAGGACAGGCACAGCAACACAGCCTAGAAAACCAAGACTTGACGTGTTAAAAAACTTTGAGAAGCAGAGGTTAAGAGTCAGCATTTTTAAGATGTCCTTGTGTGACTGTAAATAGGAAGAAAAATTTTTTTCAAAAACAAGGGCTCATAGGGTAAGTTTTAATAATTTAGGCAGCTAACAAAGGAACTTTATTAGACTCAAAATTGGCATTAATCAGAATTTTCCATTAGACTCACTTTCCTTTCCATGCAACACTCAAAATCTCAAAATGCTTAGACATTAACCAGTTGTTATGAGGACTGCATGTTCGTTATTATTTTACACAGGCTGTGGGATTATTTTTCACAATAAAATTTTAGAAGTTTATAGTTGCCTGATAAAGATCCGGCCTTGCCAAATTTTGGCATGCCTTGTTTCAGTGCCCTTCCCAGAGTGGATGTTTATTAGGATAATATGCTGTAATGATACTTTATGAGAGAGGAAGTTTGCATGAGACATACTTTTGGAAACAGGCCAGGATACTCAGATGTGCTATTTTTGAATTCCTAAATCCTTTCTTGTTTTAACACCACTTGATTCTAATAGTTATTAAGTAGCCCTGGAAGAAGTGGCAGAGTTTTCTTTAGTAATTCATAAATCATACACATAAATGCCAAATCCCTTAAACAAAAGTTAGGATAGAAGGGTAGGCACAGAAACACACACACAGACACACACACAGGGAACCAGAAGACAGTGTGGGCAGAAGGGATTTTTCTGAAATCCCTCTTTGTGAGCAGAGTTGGGGAGTTGTGAAAGGGAAGCCCATGTTTTTCTGTAACAATGGTATTCTCTTCCCATAAAGATGTTTCTAGCGGTGATGAATCTGAATGCATTCATCCACGCACTCCAATCATATATCTTTTATGACTAAAGAATATGTTTTTGCAAGATGACTGCCTGAAATAGAGATGGAGGAGGGGAAGGGGAAGGTAAATGAGCAGCCTGTAGCCCCAGAACAGGAAAATGCATCTTCTTGACCTTGGCCATGTGACTTAACAAGATAACCGCTAGTTCTTGGTGTCCCTGTTCTAGCCAAGAGACTCTGTGACATATTATTGGGTTTATAGATAATGTGAGAGAAAAGCCATGCTCTCTAAGCCAGCATCTCCTTTTTGTATCCTGAAAGGGCCTAAAAATTTGCATTTTGTAGTCACTTGAACAGGGGTGAAGATTAGAAAGAAAACATGTATTAGAAGAGCACTAGTGTAAATGGTTGAAAGCACAAAGTCCCAGGCCAGACAGCTTGGGTTCAAGTTCTGACCACCACTTAGGGCTGCCAACTTTGGGCAAGCTTCTTTAACCTCTTTGTGCCTTTGTTTTCTCATCTGTAAAGTGGGGGATCATAACACTACCTGCCTCACAGAGTTTTTGAGTAGATTAAATAAAGTGATATATATATAGCACTAAGTCTACAGGTATCGTATGTGTGTTATTATATATTGAATACCCAGTAGGTGCCAGACTCCATGTTAGGTGCTTTTATATAATGTTTTATTTAATCTTTATAGCAAATTTAAAAGGCAGGTAATATTATTTCCATTTTATATTGATAGATAAAGACATTGAAGCTCAGAAAAGTTCAGAAAATTGCTCAAGTATACATGGGTAAGAGGCCCAACTGGAAAGCATCAAATCCAGGTGTGTCTGCTCCAGCATTACATCAAACACCATTAGTGATCCTGGCTCACTTCAGGAGCTAATGGATAAACACTTACATTATAATCTAGACCATTACATTGCTAATCAATTTTATTGATTAGAAAATTATTCTTCTCTGCATCATCATTTGTCTAACTCATTAAAATTAATGGGCAGCATTGGGAAATATGTTTGACACCTGAAATTGAGTCACTCTGGACCTTGGGAGAAAGCCCCGTGTGTCATGGTTTTCAATGCAGTTGGAAGGAAAGAGAACAGTTGTTCCTTCCTTCCCTCCTGCACCAGACAGGAAGGGCCAGCAAATGTACAGCTGCCTCTCAACAAAGTGACAAAGCCCAGGGCAGCCTTCTTTCCTGAGCTGGGCAGCATCTGCTAGCTCAGTTACCTGGAAGTCATTCTCAGATGGGTTTTCCTTTAGGGGCCCCAAAGCACTCAGAAATTTGGGAACAGGGCTTTCCTCACCAAGCGCACTCAAGCAGGAGGCCGGCCTTCCTCACAGGCTACCCTGCTCAGCTTCCTGGTTACACACAAGGAAGAGGGAAGAAAATGCAATGGAAAAACACTAATCAGAAAAAAAAAACCCACAGCAAGCGACAGTGTTGAAATAGCACAATGATTTATAGTTTCAGTTTATAGGAGATGTTGTAGTCCTGGCTGACATTTATCATCTTTATCTGCCAAACATTGACAAAGTCCTTTGGAAGCTTTTCTAGGGGTCTCCTGCTTGGGCAGAGGGGCTGGGGGTGGGAGAAGAGGGTGAGTATTGCTGGAGCCCAGAGAGGTAATACCTAAAAGACCCAGCAGACAGGACGCTATGACACCACCATCAGAGAGAGGCTTACAAGGGGTTGGTCTCTGTAGGGCACATGGGCTGGTCATGGCCAGAGAAAAAACATAGCTCACTGATACATCCAGAGATGAGCTTGTGACCTAACCAAAGTTACTAACTAAAGCTTTACTTTAGCTCATCCAAACTGGTGTTTAAGATGAAAATAATGGATAGGCAGAAGGGGCCAACTTTCTCTGTTGGAAAAATGCTCCTAGACAACTTCTTTATACATGTGCCCTCTTTGAAGGAAATACAATGTATACACACTTGGATGCATAGAACTGATTAGCTTTTATTCATGTTACAAAGAGTTCTTTTCTTTACAAAAATTATCTTTCTGTCTACTCTTAAATAGCAAGTTCTTTTTAAAATACATGCATCTTTCTAGGCGCACAACTCTTTCTAGGCACACAACCAATACTCCTTGCTTTGCATCAGTGATTCCCAAATAAGAATCCTACATGGTTGCATCAGAATCATCAGGGTGTTTTTTAAAAATAGATTCCTGAGCCCTTCCCCAGTCCTACTGAATCTGAATCTCTGGAGATGGAAATCTGTGGAATCTATTTGTGTGTGTGTATGTGTTTTTAAATTTTCTGTTAGTTATAGTCTTTTTTTCTTCCAGTTTTATTGAGATAAAATTTACATACATCACTGTATACGCTTAAGGTGTACAGTATAATTATTTGACTCACATTCATCATGAAATGATGACCACGATAAGTTTAGGGGAATCTGTGTTTTTAGGGTCCAGGTGATTCTGATGTGTGTGTAGAGCTGGAAAGCAACTCTCACACAATAGATTTCTAAAGTGTTGCATAATTTGAGTTTGGGATTAAAAAGAAAAAGGCAAAAATAAAGAGGTATAGAATACCTCTTTATTTTACTTTAATTGTTTAAAGTTTACCTAACCATGAAATATTTGAAACATATGGAAGAGCACAAAACATAATAAGAGATGCTTGTGTATCCACCAACTCCATTCCTCATTCCTTTCACTGACCTGCTTCACCACCAATGGTGTATTGCTAAGTCTACTCTCTGTACTCGGTTATTTCCATTACGGCACTTAAATGGCTTGATATTATCTTATAAATTTGTTTGCTTTATGAGATTTTTTAGACAGGCTCATATTTTGCACTAGATTGATGTTCTAAGAGGGCAGAAGTCATATCCATCTTATTCATTCACCACTGTATTCTCAGCATCTAGCACAGTGCCTGGCGCATAGTAGGTACTCAATAAATACCTGTTGAATGAATGAATAAGAATATACCCATCCCATATGACATATTTTTTTGGTGGCAGGAAATAAAGAAATTTATAAAATAATGATAATAGTAGACAGTAGTGCTTTTTAATGATCTTGGTTGGCAAAATTCAACAGACTCCAGAGTTCCAAAGTACTTTTTATCATGAAAGTGTGTTGAATTTGTAAACAGCTTTTTTCTGCCTCAATGGAGACGATCATGTGGTTTTTTTCCATATCTTGAACTTTCCTTGCATTTCAACAAACTAGGAATAGAAAGAAACTACCTCAATATAATACAAGCTATATATTAAAAAGCCACAGCAAATATCATACTTATTGGTAAAATGAAAGATTTTCCTCTAAGACCAGGGACGAGGCAAGGATGTTCCCTTTCACTACTTCTATTCAACATAGTACTGGAAGTTCTAGCCAGAGCAATTAGGCAAGAAGAAGTAGTAAAAAGCATCCAAAATGGAAAGGAAGAAGTAAAATTATCTCTGTTCACAGTTGATATCTTACATGTAGAAAACCCTAAAGATTCCACACAAAAAATTGTTGTAACTAATAAATGAATTTAGCAAAGTAACAGGATACAAAATTAACACATAAAAATCAGTTGCATTTCTGTACATGAACCATGAACAATCTGAAAAGGAAACATATAAACAATTTAAAACAATTCATTTAAAATAACATCAAAAAGAATAAAATATTTAGGAATTAACTTAACCAAGCAGGTGAAAGACTTGCACAATGAAAACTACAGAACATAGCTAAAAGACATTAAAGACATAAATACAGTAAGTCCCCTACATACGAACGAGTTCCATTCTGTGAGTGCGTTCGTAAGTCCAATTTGTAAGTCCAATTTGTTTGTAAGTCCAACAAAGTTAGCCTGGGTACCCAACTAACACAATTGGCTATTAGGTTTATAATACTTTTCACACATATAATACATAAAAAACAAACACAAAAAATAAAACATTTTTAATCTTACAGTACAGTACCTTGAAAAGTACAGTAGTACAGTACAACAGCTGGCATACAGGTGCTGGCATCGAGTGAACAGGCAAGAAGAGTTACTGACTGGAGGAGTGAGAGGAGGTGGGAGATGGTAGAGCTGAAGGATCCTCGGCAATGGGAGATGGAGGGCAGGCTGCAATTTCACTCAGGCCTGACATTGATGGAACGCACGTTTGCATCTTTGAAAGTTCACAACTTGAAGGTTCAAACGTAGGGGACTCACTGTCATTCAAAATGTTTAAAAAACTTGTACATGGATCTTGTGCCTGAACTCTGGCCTCAGATTTGCTACCCTGGTCAGAGGCACAGAATTGGACTGACTTGAGGGAAGGAGGTGGAAGTTGTGAGAGAAGGAAGGAGGCTGTTTGGCTTCCAAAAGCACTTGACCCCAAAGAACTGGGTTCTGGAAAGGCGGGGTCAAGGCAATCCCACTTTGAGGCGCACCTTGAAAGTAGTAGGATCTCTGCCAGGGCTGTCTGCATGCTGTGTGAGGACCAGAAGATTGAGGCCCAGAGAAGTTAAGTGACTTTAGAGTTACTAGGCTCCTGACTTTCAGCCCACTGCTTTTTCTACCACAGTGTTCAGCATCCCAAAATATGTACTATTCCATCTTCATGTGTGCATTAGTATAGTCCTTATTTTTTTAAATAAATTTTATTTATCTATTTATTTATTTATTAATTTATCTATCTATCTATCTATTTATTTATGGCTGCGTTGGGTCTTCATTGCTGCGCGCGGGCTTTCTCTAGTTGCAGCGAGCGGGGGTTACTCTTCGTTGCGGTGCGCGGGCTTCTCATTGTGGTGGCTTCTCTTGTTGCGGAGCACGGGCTCTAGGTGCGTGGGCCTCAGTAGTTGTGGCGCACAGGCTCAGTAGTTGTGGTGCATGGGCTTATTGCTCCATGGCATGTGGGATCTTCCCGGACCAGGGCTCAAACCCATGTCCGCTGCATTGGCAGGTGGATTCTTAACCACTGTGCCACCAGGGGAGTCCCTCATCATTTATTTTTTTCAATTACCCTCTCCCATAAGTGGGCTTTTAAAAAAATTGAGGTATATGTCACATAACATACAATTCATCATTTTAAAGTGTATGCTTCTATGGTTTTTAATATAGTCACTACTGCTTTCTAATTCCAGAACATTTCCATAACCCCAAAAAGAAGCCCTGTACCTATTAGCAATTACTCTTCATTCTCCATTTCCTCCAGGCCCTGGTAAACACTAATCTACTTTCTGTCTCTATGGAGTTGCCTATTCTGGACATTTCATGTAAATAGAATCGTATGACCTTTTGTGTTTGGCTTCTATCACTCAAGTGTGATAATTTCAAGGTTTACTCACGTGGTAGCATGTATCAGTGCTTCATTCCATCTTATTAGCTATATTTATGGGATTTTTTTTTAAACAATTAGACGTTGGATTATTTATTTATTTACTTATCACCACGCAGCGTGTGGGATCTTAGTTCCCCAACCAGGGATTGAACCTGTGCCCCCTGCAGTGGAAGCACGATGTCTTAACCACTGGACCGCCAGGGAACTCCCAGAGCTCTCTATAGGCTTTCTATAGCGGATTCTAGACTGATAAAAGAGTAAGAGTCTTTCCCTCTGAAGATATTTTCCTGGAGGTAGAACTTAGACGTATCTGATCTGGGGAGGATGCAGCCCTTTTCTAGCAGGCAATTTCATTGCATGCAACTCACCATGTGGACTTAATTTTCTCCCTCTTTGTACACACTCTTTCTTCTCTTCAGCTGGAGAGGCCTCATAACAGGAAGCATGCTTTCAAATTCAGCCAGGATATTGTGACCACCTTGTCCAGTCTTTAGCAGTAATGTAACTCAGAGATGCAATCAGGCAAGTGCTGCCCTGTAATTAATTCCCTTGCTTAAATATAATAAGATATCACAGAGGAAAATTCTGCTAGACATTGTGCCTAATTGTACCTGAACATAGCCCAGGATTACTGAGCCAGTTCTTCTCAAGCACAGTTCGCCTAGCAGCATAGCCAGACGAATACATAGCTGGAATCAGAGGTAAACCAGCCCTATTTAAGCTACAGCTAAATACAATTCACTGCCTTGTTTCAGAGCTTGGGGTGGGTTGGGGGTAGGGGTAAGGTGGAGCGGGGGGGAGGCTGGGCTGCCATTCGCTCTTTTCAGCAGGAATATGCTATGTTTTCTTTGTATTATAAAATAGCCCCCAAATGTGAAGGTTCTATAATTGGGAAAGCTGTAGTACCATTGGATCCATTCCAGGTGGATTTATCATCTATCATAATATAAAAGGGGAGT
Source organism: Aethalodelphis obliquidens (assembly GCF_003676395.1). Lineage (NCBI taxonomy): Eukaryota > Metazoa > Chordata > Mammalia > Artiodactyla > Delphinidae > Aethalodelphis > Aethalodelphis obliquidens. The sequence goes on along the minus strand of NW_020837983.1, from coordinate 10,511,241 downwards.
TTGGCTTTATTTTTTAATGTTCAAATCTCTTTTAATAGGTTATATTGGGCATTCAGAATTTTTGGATTTTGTGATTGTCTTTTTTAAATTTGTTACTTTCTAGAAATTCCTTTGCTAGCTGATTTTCAAAGTTCTTCCTTGGAATAGGTGAAATGTTTCAGAAACCAGGAAGTCTTTCCTCCGCCATGTTCATGGATAATTTGGTGTGTTTTCTTAGGAAGTTTAGGTAGGATTTCATTATGAGTATTTGAATGTTTGAGATAGGGAGGAAGATGAGCTGGGGGAAGTCACTACTTGATGGCAGGACAAAAATGGGAAAGTTCAGCATTATTTTTCTCTAAAGCATGAAGTCCTACTCATGTGTCTCACATGAACTGAGAAAAGCATGTCGTGTAGAATTATTTGGCTTCAGAAATGCATTGTGAGAAGATCAAGAAGGCGTGAGTACTACAAGCCATCCACTCTTCCAGCACCTGTTGTTTGCCTGACCCACCTGTGGGCCCTTCCCATCTCCTTTTGCCCATCTCCAATCATTACGTGTTCACTTTCTCAGCCTCCGTAGCTAGGAAAGTCCATTTGACACAGTCACATGGAGAAAGCTTTTGCTTTTCTGATAAAAGAGTATTGTCACTGTGACCCACTTCTCCTTTTCTTCCTTCCTTGAAAGTGGTATAATGCCTGGAGCTACAGCAGACTTTGAGGGCCGTCATCTTGTTAGGATAAAGAAAGGCCAAGAGAACTGCAGAGATATTAGCATGCATCACATCACTGAGCTGATGAATCGACATCATTAACTGCCTACTTCTACCCTTTGTGTGTTTGGAGAAATGTAAACCCTGTTTGTTGAAATCGCTTTTAGTCAGATTTTTGCTACTTGAATGCACTGATCACTGATACAATTTATGGAAAGAACATTACATACCCATCCTCTGCTTTACTAATATTTATTCTAACACTTCTTCCTAAATGTCCATCATTTGCCTCTTTTCTCTCTCCTGTGGATTTCAGTACTAAAGTCTGTTTTTATTGTCCCTGCAGGTTCTTCTCACAGAGAAGTTTAAGTTTTAATTTTTTGCATGTGGTGGGGGGAGAGTTACAATCAATTTTGAAAGAAATACATTCATGAGTAGTTTTATTTTCAAATCTAATGTGTGTTGTTCCATTTAGATTAAAGTGTTTCCTGAGGCAGTTGCAACCCACACGTGGCAGAACCAGTTGGTGTAGAACCAAAGAGGGAAACTGTGACTGGTCTGTAAGCACAAAGCTGTCTGACTACAGGCCTGTTTGTGCATGAAAACAATGCTTTCAGAAACCCATAACCTTTAGCAACCTCAAATGCCAAAAGCAGAATGTGAAGTAACCAGAGGCAAAAAAAAAAAAAGAATGGGAGCCTTATTATTGAACTTTGTTACAGTACTATACCTTTACATTTTTATTTCTTAGAAGAAAAAAAAATCTCTATTTTTAATCATTTTCAATTTAATGCCTTGAATATGTGCATCTGGCCTGTTTAAGAGACTGAGTAGCTGATACATTGTTTTGTCTGTCAAGGATATTGTCCATTGTATCACATAGTTTCCTGTTTATCAAAGCCCTTGGAGAAATTCTTCTGTCTGATCATAAAACTGAGAATATTTATAGCTGAGCAATAGGTTTATTTTTATCTCATGAATTGTAGCTGATTTAATTGTCAATGGGCTGCTGATTTTTGTTTTATTGGATGTTTTTTAAAAAGGTATCTAAAATGGTGTACAAGTCTCACAGTGTTAGTTTCTATTTGAAAAAAATGAGTTAGGTCAGGTTTTGATGTAAAGGGCAAGAATGACTCTGAACAATCATATACCCAACACCTCCACTTCATGTTTTCCATTGACTCAGGACGTGCAACGTTAACTAACATTATATGAATTTGATTCATCACTATCACCAGCTTTAAGGATTTTTCATTCTAATGACAATAAACAAAGGTTAGTGGTCATTTAAGTTAACATAACAGACAGTTCCAAAAAATACATAATGGCTTTAACATCATGATTGAAGTTTATTTTTCACTCAGGTCAAGTCCAAAATGGATGCAGCTTAACTTGAAAAAGAGACCAGCCTGGGAGTCATGAGACCTTGTGTCTAGTTGGAGTTTTGCCACAGATTCACTAGGCGACCTTGAGTGAGATAACCACTTTTCCAATCCAGAGCCCTTGCAACTCATGGCTCTACCATCTTTAATACATAGCTTCCATGATTGCCCTGCTGCTCAGCATCAAGCCTGCAGAAGAGGAAAGATCCTGGATGACGGAGCCTGGGGACGTTTTATGGGGCAGGCTACTCATATTTCATTGGCCGAAAATCAGCCCCAGGGCTACACCTAACTGCAGGAGAAGATGTGAAACGAAGTCTGGCTCTGTGCCCAAGAAGAAGAGGAAACAGGTGAGGTGAGGACCCAGCCAGTCTCTGCCACAATGAAACAGATAATGAAGTAAAAGATACAAAGAGTTCTATAAACTGAAGAGGATGGAAAATTCAATTAAATCTAATCACTTGGTGAAAAGATAGGCTACACCCCAAGGGGGACTGCAGAATTCTATCTACCCAAATCATGTGTTAAAAAGTGAAAGAGGCTATGATAAAATTAGGATAAGGGTGAACTTTGAAAGACACTCTGGGATGCATGGCACACTCCTCCTCCGGTGACACAGTAGACAGAACCAATCCAACTATGAAAAGCAGCTCAGTGTGTTAACCCGTTGCTCAGATAGGATCATCCAGGAAAAAAATCCTAGTCTTGTATGTCTTACTGAGAATCTGTATGGCAGTTCTAAATAACTCCATCCTGCCTGAATTGCCTTCCTGCTCCCCTTGGCTGGTTAAAGTGACTTTACTTCCATGGAAAAGACGTAGAAAAAATATGCAGATGATGAAGCCAATCAAACTTGTAGTATTATTACTTCCGTGTTAAGTTTTACGAGTTAAGTTTGTGTTTGTTATTTAAGGAGTTTGAAATGTTTAAGAGAATCTAACCAATTAGCCTTGTGATTTTATTTTGAAATGATAAATTGGTACTCCATTTCTGATTTTCATCTGAAAGTTGTAAAATAATTGAACATGTTCGTAAATAGTGTTTGAATGTTTAAGAGAACCCAATTTACGACAGGTATAAGTTAGTTTTATTAGATTTGTAAGAGTTAATTGAGATGTAGAAAGATTTTACTTGCTGGGTTTTGTAAGTGTTGCCCCATCAGGCATTTGAAATATTTCAGAAAATCAAATATATCAAATTTGTAAGGGTAGTTGAAAAATATTTTAGGAAACTTAATTACATGTGTAAACGTGGTCAGTTGAGGAAACTTAGTCTTTTTAAATATATAAATTAATTGAACACTAATCAAATAAAAAAGCAGTCATTCTCATTTTTACATAAATCACTGTATTTACAAAAAGAATTTATAAGTTAGATTTATAGGTTAAGTTTGAAGGCTTAAAAAAGGTAAAATAAAGTGTTCAACTTTAATAAACTGAATATTAATTAGAGTAGATATTAGTAGTCCCTTTTGCTCACAGATCTCTCGCACTTAAATAGGTAATCAATAGGAGTAAAGAAGAGGAAACAGAGAGAATGATAGGCATTTTCTAAAAAGCAGAACCAACAACACTTAAACAAACTGGTTTCTTTCAAAGAAAGATATCTAAAGTAGTCAAACTCCTAGAAGCAGAGAGGAGAATGGTGGTTGCCAGGGGCCAGGGGACGGGGAAAAGGGAGTTGCTGTCCAACTGGTATGAAGTTTCAGTCATGCAAGAAAGTTCTAGACACGTGCTGCACAATACTGTGCCTATGGTTAGCAATACTGTTTTGTACACTTAAAACTTTGTCAAGAGCGTAGATCTCATATTAAGTGTTCTTACCACAAGAAGAAAAAAGATAGAATGATTTGCTTGTACTTAAATTTTTTTTCAATTATTTTTCTAGTTGGTACATTGGCTTAGTTTTTCATGTTAATAATTAATATATGTTTACCATTATAAATCTATTTTTAATGCATTTAAACATAGGTATGTTACTTCTCTGGGGTTCTTAACATTCCTGTTGGAAAACCGATTTTGTTTAAACCACAGAGCCCATTATGTTATTAGTGAGCGGACCACTAATCACCTAGTGGTAACAATAAGAGGCAAAGGGCATAGAATGGTGGAGGAAAGCACAAAATACCTTTAACATCTTCCCCCAAATACCAGGTGTAATAGCAACATTTCAGAGGAAACTCTGGTTGGATTAGGGTGAGTAAGATTTTGATGGATCTGGGAGGCCAGGCCAAGAAGTTGTTTTAAGGTAGTGGGCACTGGAGCACAATATGTTAGTTACATGGTGAGCACAGTTCCACGTTGTCAGCAATGCCCTCGGAAGAGTCTTCAGGCATTGGTGGGCAGGGTGGACAGCAGAGGGGAGAGATGCACTAGGATGGGCTACAACACAAAGTAAACCAAGGGAGTTGGCTGCTGGAGCTCAGAGCCAAAGGAACGCAGTGTGGCAGTTACTGCAAAGCTGTGCTTCTGAGTGAGGACAGGGTTTCCATGAGGCTCACATTGTTGGTTTACAGTTCACTGAATTTAACAATGTAATGATGATAATGGATTTATTTTCCTTTTAAAAGTGACTCTGAGAAAGAGTTAGTAAGCCAGGGTCATAAAGACCTGGGCAAACCAACTGCTCTCACTGCTTTAGACAGCCTTGACCGTGGAGTAAAATCCAGTGTTATCTGCAAGTGAGGGGATTATTATGTCTCAAGGCTAATCAGCTTCAAGATAAAATTCTAGGATGGAATCTTCACTTTAAAAATCATTTTCATTAAGATCTGGAGAGTAATTTTCAGCTATTATGAAGGTACAACCTCTTAGCCATGCTTTTTAAAATATACATATATTTTATGACACTGTGACAGAGAAAACAAGAGAAGCCCCTATATCCATTTTTAAAAATCTCCTTCAGTAACAGAATCCCTTGTTTTTCAGCTGGGGATATGGGTTCTCAGACACCACACCTTATGTCCCAGCTTCCCTGTTGCTAAGTTCTGACTGATGAGATGGGGACAGAAGTATCATGCGGCAGCGCCTGGGAATTTTCCTTACAAGACACCCAGTGTCTGCTCTTTGCCCTCTTTTCTCCAGCCCCTCTGCCAGGACCCAGCCATCCTGGGCCATGAGGAGGCTGACCACTCTTAGGGATGGCAGAGTGGGAGGCCGAGGGGGCCTGGGGTCTTGAGGACTTTGAAGCGCTTTCCACACCAGCCCTGGGTCGCCTAACTGGACCGTCACAGGAGACAAAAATAATCTCATACTTTGTATAAGCCTCTCTTTGGGGGATTTTCTGTTACTTGAAGTCAAACTAATCCTCAGTAATATAAAAAATAAAATTCTGTTCTATTTTCTCTCACTCACTCTGTTAAAAATATTCTTTATCTTCTCTCCTCCTTCATTTCATTGTCTTCACAATTTGTCGAAGACTTTCTTTTCCAAAGACCACACTGTTTCCTAACAGCTCTCTCCATCATTCTCCTTGGTATCCTTCTTTGATGGTGTGTTGTCTGATTAAAACATACTCAGTGATTGAACATCCCCAGAAGTACATAGTCTCATTACTTAACTTACTTTGATAGAGCTTTTTTTTTTTTTTTCAGTACGCAGGCCTCTCACTGTTGTGGCCTCTCCTGTTGCGGAGCACAGGCTCCGGACGCGCAGGCTCAGCGGCCGTGGCTCACGGGCCCAGCCGCTTCGCGACATGTGGGATCCTCCCGGACTGGGGCACGAACCCACGTCCCCTGCATCGGCAGGCGGACTCTCAACCACTGCACCACCAGGGAAGCCCCTGATAGAGCTTTTTGCAGTTCCAATTTTATAGCTGATACCAGATTTACTTCTTAATTACATCCTCTGTCCAGCCCAACCAACAGTCCTTTGCCTCATCTATTCCATCACTGAGGAATAAGGTCCTGCTATCTGGGTCAGGTCACGTCCACACAATCAGGCCAGGCTACACTACATGTGGCCCTGGGTATTGGAAGTCATGATCCTCCCCTAATTTCATGCTCACATAAATTTCCCAAAACTCGCTTTCCCCTTTTGTGAACACACACCTCCAGTCAGCTCCCCTAATCTTTTCTTCCTCCTCTTCTGTTCCTAAAGGCCATTCCCAGCAGTCATTCAACCTGCATCGAATCACAGTGCTCTCAGCAATCCTCATTTCCAAAGTTTTCTTCTGTTCAACAGACCTTTATTGATATGCTCTCTCACGCCAAGCCCTACACTATGCTGTGGAGATATAAAGAAGATGAAGGCTTGGTTTCTGCTCTTGACAGGAAGGGCATATAGCTTCCCCCCTTCTTTTTATATACTTAACACTCCTTCAATCATTGGTCCACATGGATAGAACATTTCCTAGGAATCGCCATGTTTTTCAGGGACGGGGGCTATACCACAGGACCCTACTGTTCAAGACGACAAAAGACATTCAGGTGAATGTCTCTCAGGAGAAAGAATCTATCTCTCTCATTCCTCTTTCCTTACTCCAACAAATTTTTAAAGATATTTATTTATTTATTTATTTGGTTGTGCCGGATCTTAGTTGCAGCAAGTAGGCTCCTTACTTGCAGCACGTGGGCTCCTTAGTTGCGGCTCGTGGGCTCCTTAGCTGTGGCATGCGAACTCCTAGTTGTCGCGTGCGTGCGGGATCTAGTTCCCGACCAGAGATCGAACCCGGGCCCCCTGACAATTTTGCATCAGAAATGCCTAATTTGACTTTTCCTATATGCTGCAGGTGAGATTTGGGAGGGAAGGGACTTGCTTGTTGCTTTTTTTTTTTAATAAGTTTCTTTTTTAATATTTATTTATTTGGCTGTGCTGGGTCTTGGCTTGCCAGCACGCGGGATCTTCGTTGCCTCATGTGGGATCTTTGTTGCGGCATGCAGGATCCTTTAGCTGCGGCATGTGGGCTCTTAGTTGCAGCATGCGGGATCTAGTTCCCTGACAGGGGTCGAACCCGGACACCCTGAGTTGGGAGCATGGAGTCTTAACCACTGGACCTCAGGGAAGTCCCTTGCTTATTGCTTTGAAGCAAAATGAAACTTGGGTCTAGAACACTTAAACCAATTGATTGGCTCCTATTGTTTCACCCTAACAGGATTATCTGGGTATCTTGCATGACAACCTGGTAAGTAGAAGAAGGTCCACCATCAGGGAAAAAAAAAAAAAAGAAAGAAAAGAGTGATGGAATAGGGTATACCAGTTGTCCCAAGGAAATGTAAGACGAGGATGGGAAGAAAACTATGAAAATATAAATCTGTGAAAGGTTGTATTTCCTTTGCTTTGATTCCTCCCATTCCCCCACAACTCCTGGGCTTTCCTCCTTGTCTTTGATCTGGAGGAAGTATCTGTAGCTCTTCTGTGGGGAGAAGTAAGTCCACCAAGGAGTCAGTGTTACTACTTCTCTAGCTAGGCCATCTCCACACATGGTCCCCTCCTCACTGGTGGCACTCCCTAAAGATATCATCTTCTGGTTAATCTCTGCAGTTAGCACCCACTAGGTCTTTATTATACTTTTAAAATATCTCTCTTCTTTCCTATTTTGAGTTTCATTACAAAGCCTTCCTCTGTGAACTTAGGGCACCGTGCCTGATCTTCCCCCGTCAGCCACATGAGCATGTGGATGGGGATGGGGGCATCCAGGACAGTCCCCTCAAATGATAACTGACAGAAAAGATGAAAGTCAGGGACAATTACTACTGGAGACTTTTGAGATTTCTTGAAGTTTTTTTGCCTCCCCAGTGTTTGTCTTTAGGTATATGTGTATATGTATGCATGTGACTTTATTTCCACCAAGCAGTAAAAACCTTTAAAAATAAAAATGAGGGGCTTCCCTTGTGGCGCAGTGGTTGAGAGTCCGCCTGCCGATGCAGGGGACATGGGTTCGTGACCCGGTCCGGGAGGATCCCACATGCCGCGGAGCGGCTGGGCCCGTGAGCCATGGCCGCTGAGCCTGCGCGTCCGGAGCCTGTGCTCTGCAGCAGGAGAGGCCACAACAGTGAGAGGCCCGCGTACCGCAAAAAAAAAATAAAAATAAAAATGAGATTGTGTGCTTGTCTCACAATCACAGCAGAGGATGAAACTGAAGAGTGGGATGCATGCCTCTACACTATTCTGAAACTCAAACTAAGCAAAGAAAGGGGCTCCCAGTGAAGAGTCGCCGGAACCCTGGGAAGAAGAGGTAAGCAAAAGACATCCTTGGGACTTGTGTTATCAGTAAGAAGGAAAGGGTTGAGAAAGGACCCTGCTTGGGACTGAAAAGAGAGGGTTTTCATCGAAAGAGAGACCCAGCTCCCCAATATTTCTGTGGCATGATAGTAGGTTTTTGACATTTCTGCACGTTTATAGAGTAGATGAATGAGAGTCCAAGTACTCTAAACTCAGTCACTGGGGCTTTTTCCTGGAAGCACCACTGTGTTTCAAGACAGAGGCCAGGATTCAAGTCCTGGGTCCTGAGACCCCTAGCTGTGTGATCATGAGTCTGCTCTTATACTCACTGGCTTCTTGGTTTCTTCCTCTGTGAGGGGGATAATAATACCTGCTTACCTACTGCCCAGTCAACAGGTATCTATAGAATATAATTACACTCCAGGTACCAAGCTAGATGCCTGGAGCCAGCAGCCTCTCGTAGCTTACATTCTAGTTTGAAATTGGACATGAACAAGTAACTGCAAGTGTGACATTGTCACAATGGAAAACTTCCCAGACGTATGGGCACATTCACCAGGGCACCTCACCTAGGCTGGGAGGTCAGGGAGGTTTTCATTGAGCAAGTTGCTTGAGCTGAGATGCAGAGGATGAATAGCAGTCAGACAGATGAAGGGGGAGGTGAGAGCTGGTCACGGTAAAGGCACAGTGGTGAGAAGACTCAGTGGGGGAGCATGTCGTGTGTTGAACCAAGAAGAGGACAGAGTGACCAGGAGCACAGAACCACACGGGGAAGGTGGAACAGACCATGCTTAGCCTCATGGGCTATAATAGATGGATTCTAAGGGGAAACAAAATGATAACTAAATGTTAACATTTCTTGGGCCAGGTGGCCTGGTCATCACCGTATGGGTATCATCTCATTTATGTCTCCCAACAGCCCCAAGGTCACATAACTATTTAATGGTGGAGCCAGAACCCAAACTCAGGCAGCCTGTCCCAGCCCCCTCCCGCTGTAACGTGCTTTACATAAAAACTCTGCAGACTCGAAGGCAGTAATGCCACTGTCATATATGGACAGTTTAAACCCGAAAGGAGTCGTTTCTCCTTAATCTCTTTTGGATAGTTCTATTTTTGTAGAAGGTGTTTCCCAAGGCCACAGAGAATGTGAAAATAAAGAAATCAGCTTCTTTTTAAAGAAACTCCTGAGGAACAAATGATTCTTAGTCAGGCCGTTTCTCTCTCTGGTCAACATCCTGGCAGGAAACTTCCAAAGCAAAGAGACTTGCTAAGGAAGGAGTGCTTTCCTTGCCTATAATTTGACTTCCTGTTTTGCTTTCCAAAATTTGCATAGATTTTTAAAATGCTTTTAGGAAAAGTGGGTTGTTTTTTCATCTTTTCCCTGAGACAAGATTTATGGTGGTGAGAGATCAGCCACAGGAGTTGCACAGGACCAGCTAGCTTGAGTTGCCTGGATGTAAACACGGCTACCTCCTCTTTGAAGCCTATTCTGTGTCCCTTTACCTGTTCACTTAGAAATACCCACTCCTTCATATGTGCTCTCACTCTGGCCCCACGTATTCCTGTGGCACGTGGTCAAACTTATTTGTTTATGTGCCTGTCACTCTACCAACTGTCAGCTCCTTGGAGGCAGGAAATGTCTGACTCATGTGTTTATCCCAATGATTACCCGGTGCCCAGCACACAGCAGCCACTCAATAGATGCTTATAGAATGAATGAGCAATGACTGCTTGAAGGGTAGCAGCCTTGAGTTAGTGCCCACTTTGTGACAAGCACTATGCCAGTTGTTTGCATGCATCGTCTCTTTAAATTCTTATGAGTCTGCTAGGCAGTTTCTCTTATTCCCCACCTTTCAGGTAAGGAAACTGGGGCTCAGGGAGCTAAGTAAATCACACAGATAATAAACAGCTGAGCCAGGAGTCAAGCTCAGGTGTTCTTTCCCATTACATCTCTTTGCCTCTTCCCCTAAAGTGGCAGATGAAGGAAGTCAGCAGTTCAGAGCCTTTGCTGATCCTAACAGATACTGATGAGTTTTTACCAGCTGTCTCCTATTTCGCATGATAAAGCTTGCTTTTCGGAACTCCGGCAGGATAACTGTCTTGATTTTCTGAGATCTTTCCTAGAAGAGGCTGCATGGAGCGGGGGACGGAAGGAGGCTGTGGGTCAACCAGCCGGGGTTCGGATCCTGGTTCTGTCACCAGCTGTTTGACTTTGGCAAGGTGTTCAGCAATTCTGTGTCTCTCATAGAGGGACAACCACACCTACTGCACAAGAAAGTGAAGAGTCCATCAGGAGTTTCAAGCAGAGTTGCCGGCGCCCGGTGAGTGAGCACCGTATAAATGGTAGTTGTCTTTAATGTGAACATGCCCAAGAGGTGACGATGTCACTGCATCAGTGGCCTCTGGCTAGCTCAATCCCTCTGCCTGTAACACCCTCCCCCTTATCAACTCGGATGGCTTGATCCTCTACAAGACACCTTCCCTTACCTCCTTTAACCCTGCTGCATGGTTTGTTTGTTGTTTATTTGGTGGTTGATTGGTAGTTGGTTGGTTTCCGGTTGGTTGTTAGTTGACTGGTATAAGGGGGATCTTGGAATCTTGACATAAGCCAGGGGATGACAAATTAGAATCTGCAGGCCAAATTTCTCTCTCCCCCTATTTTGGGCCACGAAATAACAAAGGTTTTTACATTTTTAAATAGCTGAAAACATTTTTTAAAAGAATACCATTTCATGACAAATGAAAATCACATAAAATTCAAACTTCAGTGTTCATAAATAAAGTTTTATTGAACTCAGTCATGCTCATTTGCTTACGTATTGTCTACAGCTGCTTTCCTGTTACAACGGCAGAACTGAGCAGTTGCAATAAAGACTGTATGGCCCCTAAAGCCTAAAATATTTCCTGTCTGGCCCTTTGCAAAAATAGTTTACCCGTATCTAGCATAAGCAAATAGCAGCAGAAATACCCGACCAAACCTCTTCCCTTACCCCATCCCCCAAAACAGCCTCAGTTCAGAAATCCTTTCTGATTAACAAACTGCAAATACTGCCTGAGAACTTTACAGAGTGCACACCATTCTTCACACTTTGATTTTTATTGGATGTAATCACACCTGAGCTCAGCGCAGAGGAGAGAAAACAAGGTGGAAGTAAATGAGGAAGAGAAAGAAAGGGAAAGAGGGAGGCAGTGAGAAGACTAAGCAAAGTCATAAAGAAATTTGTTCCAAACAAGCAATAACGCCAGTTAGAGAAGATGATTAATTGAGCAAATGTTGTTGAAACAGTCTAGTATTTACTCAACTGAGGAACTGACCAGTTGACAGAGATGAACTCAAAACTCCTGGCAAAATTTGCCTGTTCCAGCACATGAGGTGAGGAGTGAGGTCTCTCTACGAGAAGTCACTGAATCCCTTATGAAGAAACAAGCAGCAATTTCAGTGGTAAAACCTTAATGTTAAAAGACTATAATAATCAACAAGGAAAGCCTCCATGGAAAAAAGATGAGGATATTATTTTTAAAAATAGAAATTAAGAAGTATACACATTCACTTGATTAGCATAAATCTTATTTTTTTGAGAGAAAGAAAACCCCCAGTGATGGTAACATCAGAAAAGATCTGGTTTTATCCTTGGAGCCTAGGAACCTCATAGCAAGATTTCTAGGCACAGGCATAGGGATGGTTAAAATACCAGAATAAGCCTAGCAAGGCATTTCTCCTTTTTAAGATGAAGACCAGAGATGAAGACCACAGGCGCACAAGAGTTTGCCAAAGTCAAATCCCAGTGGGCTTTGTTTTTTCCGAGTATGCACTTGATACAGAGGAGAGATGTAAACTAAAGGGGACTCACTGAGGGATGTGAAAAGCTGAAAAATCTCATTTCCTCACCTCCAAGGCACCTGCTAGTAACAAAAGAAGATAAAAAAGGAGAAAGCAGAAAAGCAAAGCAGTGCAAACAAAAAGATGCATGCACCCCGATGTTCCTTGCAGCACTATTGACAATAGCCAGGACATGGAAGAAACCTAAATGTCCATCAGCAGAGGAATGGATGAAGAAGATGTGGCACATACATACAGTGGAATATTACTCAGCCATAAAAAAACTAAATAGTGCCATTTGCAAGAACATGGATGGACCTAGAGATTGTCATACTGAATGAAGTAAGTCAGATAGAGAAAGACAAATAGCATATGATATCACTTATATGTGGAATCTAAAAAAAGGCTACAAGTGAACTTATCTACAAAACAGAAATAGAACCACAGATGTTGAAAATAAACTTATGGTTACCGGTGGGTAACTGGAAGATTGGGATTGACAAATACACACTACTATATATAAAATAGACAACTAATAAGAGCCTACTGTATAGCACAGGAAACTCTACTCAATACTCTGTAATGGCCTATATGGGAAAAGAATCTAAAAAAGAGTGGATATATGTATATGTATCAGATTCACTTTGCTATACACCTAAAGCTAACACAACATTTTAAATCAACTCTACCCCAATAAACATTATAAAACAAAACAAAACAAACAAAAAAAGGTGGTACAAACAAGAAGAATAGTATACCAGTTGCAATGCTGTCCACACCCTTGTTCGTTCAGCATTTGCTTGTGCTCCTGGCTCTCCCAATCCAGGGGTCCTTCATCTCCCATTTGGAAGAGTTTGTTCACAGGTTTATGCAAAAACTGTAAAGGGCACCCCAATGGTTGATTTCCACCAATTAAATAGCAAAAGGGGAAGAGGCAAATTAAAAGGAACCATTGTAATCAGTACTCCTGCAGACCATCAAGGTGACCAAAGAACAAGCTAGTCTGAGAAACTGTCACAGCCAGGAGGAGCCTAAGAAGCCATGATGACTAAATGTATTCGTGTCATGGATGGGGTCCTGGAACAGAAACAGGATATTGGGTAGAAACAAAAGAAATCCGATTAAAGTATGAACTTCGGTTAATAACATATCAGTATTGATTGATTGTGACAAATCTACCACAGTAACAGAAGATGCTAATACAGGAGAAAACCTTGTGTGGGGTACATGGGGACTCTGCGTTAGCTTCACAACTTTTCTGTAAATCTAAAGCTGATCTAAAACAATCATTTTTCCACAGAAGGAATTATTCATTCGGTGAACATTTAGCAAATGTCTACACAGCAGGCACCCTGCCATGAGTCTCACTTGAAGTCTGGAGTTCCCGTGAATTTGCATCCTCCAAACTTCCCAATTGTCTCACTACAGAAAGGGTTAAAGGAGTAAACTGTCCCCTTGACCTTGCAGTAACCAATGTCAGTGTTTTCCAAAGGTAAATAAATTCGCTGTGAGATTTAATGGGTGTTAGAGAGAGAGGGAGAAGAGGGGTCATCTCTGGTTCAACAAATTTCAGAGAAATTAGATTAAAACAAATTAAACACGTTTCTTTATTATAGCACCTCTCAGAGCCTTTATTTTGCTTATGCATATTGCAGCTATCCAAAAAATATCTATAGAATGCAGCATTTCCCCAACTTATTTAACTATGAAACTCTTTTATTGCAGAACACTTTTGGGGATTAGCTTCCTCCTGAAAATACTTTGGAAAACACTATGCAATCTAAAAAGAGGACTGAAATAGCTGAAAACTACCAAAGGAAAGGCCTGATACAGTGAATTGAAAAGAAACACGATGAAAATGATCTCGTTAGACATTACTGATTTTTAACTGGTTGCCTCAGGGACCTCAAGAGCCAGAAATTCTGCCAAACTAATTGCTGAAAATTTTTCATTTTATGCCCAAGGCCTTAAACAAGAGCCTAATGGACTATGTATCTTGTTAAATGTAACTGCACGAGGAAACTATTAACATTAGGCTCAGTTGATGTCCTTTGTGGCTGAACAAAAGGCATTTGTATCTCAATCCTTTGAAAAGTTACACAGATTTGGGTGGGCAATGAATATTTGGTCGAGATTGGTTACTGCAGAGATGAATAAATCATCCCTATCTTGGGGAACAAAGACAATTCAGTTTGCAAATAGCTGCAGACACCCAAATGTACCTTGGACAGCTAGAATCTTAGGAACTTAGGAACTCATTTATGGAAACTGTACATTTTATTCCTTTAGACATGCAACTTTCTGAACCTAAATTGCATTTTAATTTAATCAGTTTGGGCAGTTGTATCTCTTCAGCAGAGATTAAAATAATAATAGGCTCAGACGGTGGGGGGGGTGTCAGTGGTCTTACAAATTTGTTTCAAAATATAACACATGACAGGGGATAAGACTTGACTCTTGACAACACAGGCTTTGTTATGGGATACAGAAGTAGCATTTTTACCAACCTCTGACTGCCTTTAGCACAATCCTTGAAGAATTGGAAAAATCTTGCTTGAGATGCATTTAAAGTAGCAGAAAAATTATTCTTGAGGAAACAGAAGACCTGTGATAGCGGAATAGGGTAAGGAATCAGAATTCAGCAGAAAGAGTGCAGGCTTTCTCCAGGGTGAAAGAGGTGGGTTTGAATCCTAGACCCATCGCGTGGAAGCTGAGTAACCTTGGGCAAGTGACTTTTGGAACCTCATCTTCCTCATCAGAAAAATGGGAACAATAATATCACATTTGCAAGGTTGTTGTAACAGAGACAGGGTTTGCAAAGTGCCTTTTATGGTACTGGACACCTACTATACCCTTAGTAAATGTTTACTCTAATAAGAAGGTACCATCTTCAATCTTAAACAGCAGAGTTTAGCAAGGATTCAAGCAAGTACTGGAGCATCACCACAGAACAACTGGAAACCATGTTTATAAGAAACAGAGGAGGGAAAATTTTTCAGGCCAGCTAAAAGTGAATGCTGTATGGAAAGAACAACTTAATTTGCATCAGCAGGGTTTTGGAAGGCAGGCAAGACTAATAAACTTTTAGCCATTTGGCATAACTGAACTCAATTACAGTGGTTCTGCTTAAGTCAAGTTTGTCAAATGGGCTTCTCTGTACTTCTCAGATCAAAACCTTCTAAAACTAGTAACTTCCTGGACTCAAATAAGAAAACTATTGGATCCTCAAAAATGATACAATGAAAGGGAACCAAGGAAATGTTTCCTAAAGTACATTCTGCGTGTTATTCAGGGGGAAAATCATGGAATTATATAATTTAGGAGCTGTTGGGTTAAACAAAGTTAAACCAGTTTCTAGGCTTCTTTGAAAAGTAATGCATATATATTCAACACACGATAAAAATTCAAACAGTAGAAAAGCACATAAAATGAAAAGTAAGATTTCTTCTCACTTCACCTTCTGTCCCCCAGTTCTTCACAAAGTCAAGAATTGTACCAGTTTCTTGTTCTTCCAGAATCATTGTATACATCTATAAGCATCTTATTTAATCAATATATAGCTAGATATAGGTAAATAGCTTACATAAGTGGTAGCACACTAAACACACTTCTGCATCTTTCTTTCTTCACTTAATATATCTCGGGGGAAATATTGGTTCACTTGGATCAGTAGTTTTCAACTGGGGGTGATGTTAGATACATCTTTGATTGTCACATCTTGGGATGTGTGGGTACCACAGGCAACTAGTGGGTAGAGTTCAGGGGTGCTGCTAAATATCCTACAGTGCACAGAACAATCTCCTCCAATAAAGAATTATCTAGCCCAGAGCAGCAATGGTGCCGCTGAAATCTTGGTTTAGATCTATATCATTCTTTCTAATGGGCACATACTATTCCACTATATGGTTGAATCACAATTTGTATAACCAGTGCAATATAGTGGTTGTTTAGGTTATTTCAAGTCTTTGATTAGAAAAAGAAATCTGAAATGAATATTCTCATGCAATTGCAGAAGCATATCTATAAGATAATATTCTGTAAGCAGAAGGGGGGAGTCAAAGTTTGTGTGTATTTTTATCATAAATATTGTCAGTCGTCCTCCAAAGATAATATAGCAATTTACATTGCCTTCAACAATGCATGCAAATTCCTGTTTCCTCATATCCTACCCAAAACAGTGTAGTAACATGATTTTCTCTATTTGCCAATCTGGTTTAAATAGTGATAGTTTTAAAATTTGTGTTTACTTATAAGTGAACTTGAACTTTTTTTCATACATTTAAAATCCATCAGTTATTTTTGTAAACTATCTGATCAGTTTTATTTAATACAACACTTCTCAGAGACTTTAATATGATCATCTGTATTGTGACTGTCCAAGAGATAGTGTTCGACATTTCCCAACTTTTATCCTTATAACCTTATTTTTAATAAATCACTTTCAGTAAACATGGTTCTATAAAACACTCTTGAAAATTACTGAAAACAAGATACCAGAATAAAATTGACTTGTGAAAGGACTTTGAAAATTGTCCAAAGAATGTATAATAGTGATAATTATTTGGTGGCATTTTTAGCAGATCTGGAAACCCCTAACTCATGGTTAGAAGCAAGATCAATGAAAACTTGAGTTTTATAGACCCCTGTCAGTACTCATCAGGATTCTTTTCCTTGCAGACTAAAATCCAGTTGACTGAAACCCAACCAACTCAAACTAAGCTAGGCAAAAACCAAACCAAATCCAAACAAAACAATTTATTTGCTCATATAAATAAGCTTTGGGAAGGTCTTCGATTAAGCTGTGCCTCAAGCATGAGAGGTGCCAAGAACTCAGAATGTGAGGTTTTCCTCTCTTGCTCTCTCACTTTTCCCTGCTCCTCTGTTCAGCTTTATTCTTTCAGCTGAGACACTCGTTTCTATCCCCAGTATTTCACTACTTCACCATCAGAGAGATTGAAACACTTGCTCTCAGGCCCCAGGTTCAGAAGTACCAGGGAAGAGCTGGCTTATTGCCCATATCTGAGCCAAACAGTGGTGCCAGGGCCAGTAACCATGAGGAGGCTGAGCGCCCATTAGTGCCTCGTGATGGCAGTAG
Source organism: Aethalodelphis obliquidens (assembly GCF_003676395.1). NCBI lineage: Eukaryota > Metazoa > Chordata > Mammalia > Artiodactyla > Delphinidae > Aethalodelphis > Aethalodelphis obliquidens. The sequence continues at coordinate 10,494,091 of NW_020837983.1, read as the reverse complement.
GAGAGGAGGTTTGCCGAGAAAAAGAACAAAGAGCGGTTCTCTTTCACCAATAGATGACATGACATCCTCCATGTTAACAGAAGAGACAGAAACATCCCTGGAGACTATAATCATCATGAACTAAGTGAAACTTGGCAAAGAAATTTCAAAGAATTTAATATTCAATGTCCTTGTGCAGCTTGTACAGATTTGCTAATGTTAAAAACAGCATCAGACACTGGAAAAAAGGTTCTTAATTCACTGGATTTGGACAGGTGAAGTAACAAATAACAAAAGGATTGCCAGCTGTGGGCCTTATGTAGATTTATAAGCAAGCCTTGCAAGATACAGAAAACCAATTCTGTGCTTCACATTCAAACGGGTAGAATAGTACCGAATGGGGAAAACTGGACTACTCAGTACAATAGTTTGAGCATTTATAAGTTGTATTAGCTTTCTATCCTCCCCGCCCCCCCACTTTTTTTTTTTTTTTTTTTTTTTTTTTTTCGGTACATGGGCCTCTCACTATTGTGGCCTCTCCCGTTGCGGAGTACAGGCTCTGGACACGCAAGCTCAGAGGCCATGGCTCATGGGCCCAGCCGCTCCGCGGCATGTGGGATCCTCCCAGACCGGGGCACGAACCTGTGTCCCCTGCATCGGCAGGCGGACTCCCAACCACTGCGCCACCAGGGAAGCCCCCGCCCCCCCACTTTTTAAATTGAAGTATAGTTGATACTGTGTTAATTTCAGGTTACAGCAAAGTGATTTAGTTATATACACATTTTTTTTTCAGATTATTTTCCATTATAGTTTATTACAAGATATTGAATATAGTTCCCTGAGCAATACAGTAAAACCCTTGTTGCTTATCTATCTCACGTATAGTAGTTTATATCTGTTAATCCCATATTCCTAATTTATCCCTCCCCCCTCCCTTTCCCCTCTGGTAACCATAAGTTTGTTTTCTATGTCTGTGAATCTGTTTCTGTTTTGTATATAGATTCATTTGTATTCTCTTTTAGATTCTGCATATAAGTAATATCATATAATATTTGTTTTTCTCTGTCTGACTTACTTCACTTAGTATGATATCCTCTAGATCCATCCATGTTGCTGCAAATGCCAATATTTCATTCTTTTTTATGGCTGAGTAATATTCCATTATGTGTATCATATATATATATATATATATATATATATATATATATATATACACACATATATATATGTAATCTTCTTAAACCAGTTGTCTGTTGATAGGCACTTGAGTTGTTTGCATGTCTTGGCTATTATAAATAGTGCTGCTATGAACACTGGAGTGTATGTATCTTTTCAAATTAGCGTTTTCATCTTTTCCAGATATATGCCCAGGAGTGGGATTGCTAGATCATATGATAACTCTATTCTTAGTTTTTTAAGGAACTTTCATACTCTTTTCCATAGCAGCTGCACGAATTTACATTTCCACTGACAGTGTACGAAGGTTCCCTTTTCTCTACACCCTCTCCAGCATTTATTATTTGTAGACTTTTTGAAGATAGCCTTTCTGACCAGTGTGAGATGATACTTCACTGTGGTATTGATTTGCATTTTTCTAATAATTAGCAATGTTGAGCATCTTTTCCTGTGCCTGTTGGCCATCTGTATGTCTTCTTTGGAGAAATGTCTATTTAGGTCTTCTGCCCATTTTTTGATTGGGTTGTTTGGTTTTTTTGATATTGAATTGTATGAGCTGATGGTATATATTGGATATTAACTTCTTGTCAGTTGCATTGCATCATTTGCAAATATTTTCTCCCATTCCGTAGGTTGTCTTTTCATTTTGGTGATTGTTTCCTTTGCTGTGCAAAAGCTTTTAAGTTTGATTAGGTCCCATTTGCTTATTTTTGCTTTTATTTCTTTTACCTTGGGAGGCTGATCTAAGGAAACATTGCTACAATTTATGTCTGAGAACGTTTTGCCTATTTTCTCTTCTAGGAGTTTTATGATGTCATGTCATATTTAGGTCTTTAAACCATTTTGAGTTTATTTTTTTAAATGGTGTGAGGGAGTGCTCTAATTTCATTGAATAACATGTAGCTGTCCAGCTTTCCCAATACCACTTGCTGAAGAGACTGTCTTTTCTCCACTGTATATTCTTGTCTCCTTTGTTGTAGATTAATTGACCATAGGTGTTTGGGTTTATTTCTGGGCTCTCTATTCTGTTCCATTGACCTATATGTCTGTTTTTGTGCCAGCATCATGCTGTTTGTTTGTTTTCTTCTTAAACTGTTTTTTTTTAATTTATTATTTGGCTGCGTCAGGTATTAGTTGTGGCACGCAGGATCTTTCATTGCGATGTGTGGGCTCTTCATTGTGGTGCACAGGCTTCTCTCTAGTTGTGGCACGTGGGCTCCAGAGCCCATGGGTTCTCTAGTTATGGTACGCAAGCTCAGTAGTTGGGGCACCCTGGCTTAGTTGCCCTGTGGCATGTGGAATCATAGTTCTGTGACCAGAGATCGAACAGGTGTCCCCTGCATTGCAAGATGGATTCTTTTTTTTTTTTTTTTTTGCGGTATGCGGGCCTCTCACTGCTGTGGCCTCTCCCGTTGTGGAGCACAGGCTCTGGACATGCAGGCTCAGCAGCCATGGCTCACGGGCCCAGCCGCTCCGCGGCATGTGGGATCCTCCCGGACCGGGGCACGAACCCGTGTCCCCTGCATCGGCAGGTGGACTTTCAACCACTGCGCCACCAGGGGAGCCCCCGCAAGATGGACTCTTAACCACTGGACCACCGGGGAAGTCCATCATGCTGTTTTAATTACTGTAGCTTTGTGGTATTGTCTGAAGTCTGGGAGGGTTATGCCTCCAGCTTTTTTCTTTTTCCTGAGGATTGCTTTGGCAATTCTGGGTCTTTTGTGCTTCCATATAAATTTTAGAATTATTTGTTCTAGTTCTGTGAAAAATGTCATGGGTATTTTGATAGGGATTGCATTAAATCTGTAGATTGCTTTGGATAGTATGGCCGTTTTAACAATATTAATTCTTCCAATCTAAGAGCATGGGATATCTTTCCATTTCTTTGAGTCATCTTCAATTTCCTTTATCAATGTTTTATAGTTTTCAGCATATAGTTTTCAGTTTTATAGTTAACTCTTTGGTTAAGTTTATTCCTAGTTTTTTTGTTGCTGTTGTTGTTTGTTTGCTTTGATGCAATTTTAAATGTTTTTTACTATCTTCTTTTTGATATTTCATTTTAGTATAATTGTAAGAAATGCAACAGATTTCTGTATATTAGTCTTGTATCCTGCTACCTTGATGAATTCATTTATTAGTTCTAATAGTTTTTGTGTGGAGTCTCTAGGGTTTTCTATATAGAGAATCATGTCATCTACAAACAGTGACAGTTTTACCTCTACCCTTCCAATTTGGATACCTTTCATTTCTTTTTCTTGTCTGATTGCTGTGGCTAGGACTTCTAATACTATGTTGAATAGAAGTGGTGAGAGTGGGAATCCTTGCCTTGTTCCTGAATTTAGCAGGAAGGCTTTCATCTTTTCACCTTTGAGTATTATGTTGGCTGTGGTTAGTCATAAATGGTTTTTATTTTCTTTAGATATGTTCCCTCTGTACCCACTTTGGTGAGAGTTTTTATCATGAATGGATGTTGAATTTTATCAAATGCTTTTTCTGCATCTATTGAGATGATCATGTGGCTTTTGTCTTTTCTTTTGTTAATGTGGTGTATCACATTGATTGATTTGCATATATTGAACATCCTTGTGACCCTGGAATGGGTCCAACTTGATCATGGTGTATGATTCTTATGTCGTTGGATTTGGTGGGTTTTTTTTTTTTAATGTCTTATTATTTTCAGTAGCTTTAATTATATATTTAAATTAGAATCCCCAATTCTTAAAAACCTTAATTTCCAGTGACAACCAAGAGGCAAGTAATAGTTACCAAAATCTGGAGAAACTATTTTAGATGATTTTTGGAACATAATTATTCTTATGGTTTACCTAAAAGCTCTTATCTCATTTATATTTAAAGTTTCATCATATCAAGTTATTTTTCTTGCTGACAAATTTGCAACAGATATAACAAGATTTCATTGAACTTTTATTAAACCTAGATGCAGTGAAAGTACTATACTTAAAGTTGATGGCTCTAAAGACATGTCTATATTAATTAGATCAACAAACTTAAACATTAATACCAGGTATTAATTTAATACTATGTATTTCCAGTTCACATGAACCTGAAACTCATTTAGCTTAATTTCTCTTGTATTTAGAATGGTTTGGTTTGTAAGCGCTTACTTTTCTTTAAGCCAATTAAATAGAGCTCATTTACAGATTAACCTCAGCAATGTTATCCAAAGACAAACAAACAGAGAGACATCATAGTTCTCATTTCAAAATTTCAGCCCTGAGTCAGGTACAGCAATGTAAAACCCATCAGTTTACAAAAGAGGATTAAAGTTGGTTTTCTGGCAGATGGAACAAATCAAGCTCACTTGTCTAGATGGCTAAACCCTTTCTACTAATATTTATGGAAAACAAGTCAAGTTCTAAATTACTGTACCCGCTTTTTCAAAATTTGCATTTTAAAAAGATGGCAGAGGTAAGGGTTCTTGAGAAGACCAGATAGGACATTTGTATCCCAGAGATACAGGCAAGTTTCTCCTGGGATGACTTTGTTTCCCCTTTGTTTAGTATTTACAAGCCTCTTAAGATCTCCCATATTTATTAGAAAATCAATCAATTTGTTCTCCGCTGTCAGTGTTACCCGGCCCCCTGTGGGGAAATCAGAATCCGATGCCTCAAGTGCAGGGAAGTCTGATGGCCTCTTATAAGATATTGGGGCAAGGGAAATTGCCCTGCTGCATAAGTGGCTCCCGGTCCAAATTGGGTGCCCTGTCTGGTCTTAGATGGTGATACTAAACCAGGTCCCTGTGCCCCGGAGGTTACCATAGAAACTTCTATTTGGTCCCCTTGGGTAGGGGAAACAGGAGGCAGTGAATATGTTGGCGGCATGGGAGGGGGCAGTTGGAACAACTGCCAGTGCCACCAGCTCGGCCACTGGGGGAGCTGGATAGGCTGGAGGGGTGTTCCAGTTTTGAAATAACATGTCCCCACTCTCATTTTTTTCTATTCACTTGTAGAACAGGTTTCCTCTTGGGTTTCCTTTCAGACCCCTGAACCATAAGGTGGCAGCCCTCTGACTCCTTTTCCTCCTGATGCAATATAGCATAAATGCTCCTACATATGGAATCTCAACTCTTTTCCCTGCTCTTTTTTTTTTAATAAATTTATATATTTATTAATTTATTTTTGGGTGTGTTGGGTCTTCATTGCGGTGCACGGGCTTCTCATCTCGGTGGCTTGTCTTGTTGCAGAGCACAGGCTCTAGGTGCGCGGGCTTCAGTAGTTGTGGCACGCGGGCTCAGTAGTTGTGGCTTGCAGGCTGCAGTGCGCAGGCTCAGTAGTTGTGGCACACAGGCTTAGTTGCTCTGCGGCATGTGGGATCTTCCTGAACCAGGACTTGAACTCATGTCCCCTGCATTGACAGGCGGATTCTTAACCACTGCACCACCAGGGAAGTCCTTCCCTGCTCTTCTGCAGAACATTTCTAACTGTGAGATTGTGTAATAATTGAGTGAGCCATTCAGGGGCCATCGTTCTTCTGATCCTAACATATATTGAGTCCACACCCTATTACAATAATACATCATGTCTTTCTTAGTCATAGGCTCACGGGTATGTTTTGCCCATTTATCTAATATATTCCCCAAAGGGCTCTCCTTCAGGATAGATATTTTCCACTTTTAAAAGTTTGATAACACCAAGACAGAAAAGACGCAGACAAATTCCAACACAAAAGGCACAAATTCTAGCACTGATGCACACAAAACCAAGAGAAAACCAAGACAACACCAACGAACCAGTTCTCAAATCGGGTAGACTTACCCTACAAAACCAATGAACTAGTTCCCAGTGAACCGCTTCCCAGAATCAGGTAGAGTCCAACAACAATTCCCCCCTCTAGCAGGGTACCCCCACCAGATTGGCTTTCCCATAAAGGAAACACCCAGACTGAGGGGGAAATATGTTCCTAGCGTGCATGCCGGAGTGACTTACCCTCCAGAATCGAATCGAGTCCATCGACTTGTAGCCCCAGATGGAACCGAAGTTCCCGAAATGGAAGTTTGTTGGTTCCTTCCCTCAACTGCCAAGTGCTGGGGTAGCTGGTGCCGCTTCAAGGGAACTTTGAAGGGAAGATCCTCAGGACAATGGTCCTGGCAGCTGCTAGGACCCTGCCCCAATATTCCCTGAGCGGGGCCGGCTAGCCATGAGCAGCAAGGCTCCTGGCTGGCTAAGCCAAATTTGTTACTGAGTCCAAGCTCGCCCTGCTCGCTGGACGACAGGCGAACGAATTGGAGATGATGTGTTGAGGCAAAGGCATACAACTTTATTTGGAAATCTGGCAGACTGAGAAGATGGCAGACTAGTGTCTCTGAAAAACCATCTTATCTGGGTCTGGATGCCAGTTTCTTTTATAGAATCAGAGAGGGAGAGGCGGTGAGGAAGTGAAGTAAAAGGGCCATCAGTCTTGTAAAACATCTCCTGGAATCTAGATGCGGTTTTGTAATAGCTTTCTGTTTGCTGCTCTAACATTACCACAAGCTTAGTGGCTTACAGGATACAAATTTATCTTACAGTTCTGGAGGTCAGCGGTACAAAATGGGTCCCAGTGCTAAAATAAGGTGCTGGCAGGGCTGCATTCCCTTCTAGAGACTTCAGGGGAGAATCGGCTTCCTTGCCTTTTCCAGTTTCTAGAGGCTGCCCACATTCCTTAGCTCTGGTCCCTTCCCCCCATCTTCAAAGCCAGCAGGTTCAGCCTTTCTCACATCACATCATTCTGACTCACGTCCATTGTCACATTTCTTTCTCTGACTCTGTCTCCTCTTCTGCCTCCCTCTTCTGCTTTTAAGGACTCTTGTGATTGCATTGTGCCCATGTGGATAATTCAAGATAATTTCTCTATGTTGAGGTTGGCTGATTAGAAACCTAGATTCCACCTTCAATCTTTTTTAAAAATTAATTAATTAATTTGGTTGCTCCAGGGCTCCTTAGTTGCAGCAGGCAGGCTCCTTAGTTGCGGCTTGCAGGCTCCTTAGTTGTGGCATACGAACTCTTAGCTGCAGCGTGTGTGTGGGATCTAGTTCCCTGACCAGGGATCAAACCCGGGCCCCCTGCATTGGGAATGTGGAGTCTTCACCACTGCACCACCAGGGAAGTCCCCATCTTCAATCTTAATTCGCCTTTGCCATGTAATGTGCCACGTTCAATGGGGATTAGGATGCAGACATATTTGAGGAGGCATTATTCTACCTACCACACAAATTAAGAACGTAAAGACAGCATCAGGCATTTACTGGGACATGCGCGTTCCTGCTGAAGGGGGGTGAATTTCCCAGCTCCAGGAATTTGTGGCAGAGTGGGCAAATAACCGCGGCTCTCCAGGAGCCCCGATGCTCGCACCACGTTGAGGCGCCAAGCAGGCGAAACCGCAACACATCACCTGGGAGGAGGACCGGGGCGACCAGGAGGACAGCAGCCGCAGCAGGGGGCCCCGGAGCGTGTATACGCGGCGCCGGCGGCGGGGGAGCCGGGTGCTCCAATGAACTTCCCAGGGCGTGGCGATGACGTGACTGTGGACCGAGCAGGGATAAAGAGGCCTCGGCGGGAGGAGACTCACATCTGTGAGAAACGCCGTGCCAAGTTGTTCAGTTTCTCAGAGTTCTTAGACCATAAGAAAAATCACACTAAACATCCACCTGTCCTCATCGTGAACGACAGCGAGGGGCTGGTGCCTTCAGAAGATTTCTCCGGGGCTGTGCTGAGCCACCAGTCACACAGCCCAAGCAGGAAGGATGGTCACAGAGAGGATGATGGCAGCTCAGGGGACACGAAGGAGAAGCCGGGGCAGAGTCCGTCGTGTACTTCAAGACGGAGGCCGCCCTGCCACCCACACCTCAGGACATAAGCTATTTACCCAAAGGCAAAGTGGCCAACACCAATGTCACGCGTCAAGCACTATGGGGCACCGAGGCGGCCGTGAACCGACGGAGCGCGGACGCGCCCCCAGCCCTGCTGCCCGGCGCCAGCAGCATCCCCTGGGTCCTCGAGCAGATCCTGTGTCTGCAGCAGCAGCAGATCCAGCTCGCGGAGCAGATCTGCATGCATGTGAACCTGTGGACCTCCCACGCCCTCCACTCCAGCGGCGTGGCCGGAGCCGACTCCCTGAAGACGCTGGGCGGCCACGTGTCCCAGCAGGCTTCGGCGGCTGTGGCTCTACTCATCCGGAAAGCGGGGAGCCCAGCTTTGCCCCCTGAACACCTTGAAACCAGCCAAGCTACCTCACACCAGCATCCCTTCCGTTGCCAGCTCCGCGTTCCCGGCGCTGACGCCCTTCTCCCTGAAGCCAGATGGGACCCAGGTGCTCCCCAGTGTCCTGTGGCGCCCCTCGGGGGTGTTGCTACCTCAGGCCCCAGGCTCTGTGCTCTTCCAGAGCCCCTTCTCCGCCGTGGCATTAGACCCATCCAAGAAAGGGAAAGGAAGCCACCGAGTGTCTCCCCGGTGCATGTCAAACCCAAGGACAAAGTCCTCTACAAGCACAAGTGTAAGTACTGTAGCAAGGTTTTGGGGACTGATAGCTCCTTGCAGATCCACCTCTGCTCCCACACTGGAGAGAGACCCTTCGTGTGCTCTGCCTGCGGTCACTGCTTCACCACCAAGGGCAACCTCAAGGTGCACTTTCATCAGCATCCCCAGGTGAAGGCAAACCCCCAGCTGTCTGCCAAGTTCCATGACAAGATGACGGCAGGCAGTGGCCTTCCCTACGCGCTCTCTGGCCCTGTCTCCGTAGACGAATCTCTCTAAGGAGAGCCCATCTTTGCGATGGGGACCCCCAATGTAGGGCTACCTGAGAATCTCTCTTTGGGGACTAACCCCAAGGACCTCATGGTGGCCCATTGCCCAACAATCTGCAGCCCAGGCCTTCTCCGGAAAGTGAGGATGGATCCATCCAACCTGGGGTGAGGTTAAACCATAATCCCCTGAGGGTGGGTGGCTTCCAAGGGAGTGGGACACCTGAGCTGGGGTCAGAGACCCTGAAATTTCAGCAGCTGGTGGAGAACATCAACAAGACCACCACCGATCCCAACGAATGTCTCATATGCCACCGTGTCTTAAGCTGCCAAAGTTCCCTCATAATGCATTACTGCACCCACACCAGGGAGAGGCTGTTCCAGTGTAAGATCTGTGATTGAGCCTTCTCCACCAAAGGCAACCTGAAGACGCACTTTGGGGTGCACTGGACCAACACGTCCATAAAGATGCAGCATTCGTGCCCCATCCGCCAGAAGAAGTTTACCAACGCGGTCATGCTGCAGCAGCATATTCAGATGCACATGGGCGGTCAGATTCCCAACACGCCTCTGCCGGAGAATCCCTGTGACTTTATGTGTCCCGAGCCAATGATGGTCGATGAAAATGTCAGTACAAGCATTGTCTGTCATGATGATGTTGACAGCATCGATGTAGATGAAGTCTGTTCCCAGGAGTCCCCTGGCAGCTCCTCGAAGCTCCCCATGCCCCTTCCCAGCATCCACTCGCCATCACCTACTCTAGGGCTGGCCTCGGTGGCTTCCCTAGATGCCCTGGGGAAGGCGGGTCTCGCTGGTCTTGTCCTGCAGCGACAGAGCAGCTGAGAAATGGTTCAGTGGAGAGTGATGGCTTGACCAACGACTCTTCCTCCTCGGTGTTGGGGGACCAGGAGTATCTGAGCCGAGGTCCAGATGTCCTGGAGACCACGTCCTTCCAGGCAGTTTTCCCAGCCAGTAGCCAAGTGGAGAGTGTCAAGTCCAAGTCTCCCGATGCTGGTGGCAAAGTGGACAGCTCCGAGAACAGCCGAACTGAGATGGAAGGTCAGAGCAGTGGCCCACCGACATTTATCTGAGCCCAGCCAACCTATGTCAAAGTTGAAGTTCCTGGTGCATTTGTTGGTCCTGCGACCATGTCCGCAGGTATGACACCCTTGTTAGCGGTCTAGCCCCGAAGACAGGCCAAGCAGCATAGCTGCACGAGGTGCAGGAAGAACTTCTCACCTGCGAGCGCGCTTCAGATTCACGAGCAGACTCACACTGGGGAGAAGCCTTTCGTGTGTAACATTTGTGGGCAAGCTTCTACCACCAAAGGCAACTTGAAGGTCCATTATATGATGCATGGGGCCAACAAGAGCTCAGCACTCCGTGGCAGGAAGCTGGCCATGGAGAACACCATGGCTCTATTAGGAACGGACGGAAAGAGGGTCCCCGAGATATTTCCCAAGGAAATCCTGGCCCCTTCAGTGATGGTGGACCCTGTTGTGTGGAACCAGTACACCACCATGCTCAACGGTGACCTGGCCATGAAGACTAACGAAATCTCCGTGATCCAGTGTGGTGGCATTCCCACCCTCCCGGTGTCGCTGGGGGCCAGGTCTGTGGTGAATAACACTGCTACCTCCAAGATGGACGGCTCCCAGTCGGCCACGAGTGCCGAGATGGAGAAGCCGGGAGCTGCCGACAGCATCCCCAAACACCAGTTCCCTCACTTCCTGGAGGAAAACAAGATGGCCACCAACTAAGCTACAGGAGAGTGCACGTCGAAGGAGCAGTGCAGTGACCTCTCTAGAACTGTACCTTTTTTGTTTGTTTTCCTTAAAGATCCCCATCTCCTCCAGTTTTCTTCCTGATGTGCAAATAATGTTTTGAGTTGTGACCGCAACCTCAGGCACATCCTACAGTCACAATGTTGCTATGCTGCTTTGCAAAAACAAACAAACAAAAAGAAAAAAAATCATACTAAAACAAATATAAACTAGTAACTTTTTTTTATTTTGGAAAGAAGCGAGTCTTGCAGAGTACTTTTGTTACTTGCAACAAACTATATACATAAAACCTTTGTACAACCTAGAATAACTGTTTCCAAAGACTGTCACCTATTTCAAGTTGTAAGGTGTTGAACCACCATGGAGAAGACAACTGTTTTGCCTGTTTGGGGGTTGGGAGTGGGTAGGTGGGTACTGTGTACTTACTTCTGGGGTGACTGTATGCTGGTAAATGGACGTCTGTTTAGGGACCTGTTTTGTATTCTCCCAACCCTACACCCATTTTTCTCTTCTTTTTTGAATGTACTTTTTTTTTTTTTTTAAACCAAGGTTGTAGAATTCCAATTTTTTTTTCAACCTTGGAACCTTAAGTAGAATGCCCTAAAGTGGACGGATTTTAGTCCTTAGAGAGTCAACATGTGTGTTGCTGCTTATTTAAATGCAGTTCAGTTGGAGCCCCAAGAGTGCCAAGGTCCTCCCTATGCTTTCCAGATGCCCTTCTTCTTCCTAAAACCAGGAGAGGTGAGCACCTGAGCAGGGAATCTCAGGTGACTTAATTTAGTTCACCAGTGCCTACTCTGAAGAGCTGGGTATCCGTTCTTGAAGAAACAAGCTCACCAGAAGGGCATGTTTTCTTATTATATACTAATAACTTCTTATACTAATTTGTACCAGAAGTTCCTTGATTGTGACTTATGCCAAGTAATTATGAAGATTTTTTTTTTTTTCTGAGTATTGCATGAAGGCTACCAAGTTGGAACAGGCAAGTCTTGGGTGTGAAAGCTTTAATTTATCTACATCATGCATGTGTTATTTTTGTAGCTATGGTCTCTATTTTCTTATTTGATGACCGCTGAAGTGTTCCTAGGCCCTGTTGTAAACCTAAGAGTTGATGTATTCGTGGAGCAGCTGGAAGTTCAAGATGTTGTTGTGGTTCTTTTTTTCTTAATCCCCCTTTTGTATATGTAATATTAAGCAGACAATGAAGCTTTACTCTTGAGGATTTAACAAGGAAGGAGAAAGAAAGACTCACATTTCTAGGTGAAGTCTTTGCCCCTCAATGTGGAAAAGTGGATTGTGACTGTTCTCAAGTCTGTCTTTCGGTAATTGCACCTGATTTTAGGATCAAAAAAATTTTTTTTTGTTTTGCCAAGTTGTGCCTTTCCTTCTGGAATTGTAAGTGAACACAGTAATAGGACCTGTTTACACTGTGAAGTGGATATTGTTACAGAAAATACACCAGAGGCTTTCTCACTTATTAAGCTAATAATGCCTTGTGAATGTATTATCTACAGAGAAACCCCTGTAGTTTTTACCTGTTGATGCTGTCTGTCTGCTGGAGAATAAATTTTGGATGTTTCTTTGTTTCACCAAAAAAAAAAAAAAAAAAAAAGACAGCATCAGCATTTTCTCCTGAACTATCAAAAAGATGATTGACATTTGAAATACTCCAAATGTATAAATTTTAAAGTTTAAATGTTTGAAATGCTCAGGAGACAGTTTACATGGACATGGAAAGGTAAGTCTCTCTGTAGGCTAAGCCCTAATTTAGAAGCAAGAAATTTATTGGAAAAAAATCAGGTTATTTTTACAAACTGGCTATTTTTGAATAATTCAGGAAAAATTCCCCATTGCTTAATTTCAATTATATCCTCCCAGCAACAGTACTAATCATATACAATATAACCATAGCATTACATAGTACCCACGTATTAAATTTTGAAATGTAAAATACCCATAACATAAAACCAGAGGGGAAAAATTCTTATAAAGCATTTTAAAATCAGCAAAGCATTATCCTTTTCTCAGCCAACTAGGAACCTTCTTCATAATACCACTGAGATTACTCCCTCCTTCCCTGAAGACAAAGTTATGCTTAAAGCTGCCCAAATATGTAAAGACAATGATGAATAGAGTTTACTGCAGATACATCACCAAATAAGAAAAAGGGTGAATTTTATGGTACATGAGTTATGGTATTGAATTATATCTCAATAAAGATGTTACTAAAAAAAAGTTCAGAGACTCATAAGTGGTAGATCTTCCACATTTAAGTAAGACTAGGCTTTTCAATAACAGTTTATATGTACTGAGTACTTATTAAGGACCAGAATTTTTCTAAGTATTCTCTTAGAAATACTCATCTAATCCTTACAATAACCCTATGAGATAAGCACCCCACACATAAAGAAACTGTGGCTTGCCTAAGATCACACAATAGTAAACGGCAGAATTGGGATCTGAACTCAGGCCATCCAAATTCAGAGTCCTATTTCTTAACCAATTCACTGCTTATGTTCTTAAGCGCTATACTATGCCATACTGCTTTCTTGAATGCATGGAGTCCCTTACTAGAACACAATTATTTGGAACCCAATTCAAATACTACTAGATATTCTAGCAAAGAACTATGGTATAAGAGGAACTTATTATTGCACTCTAAATAGCTGTATATTTTGGCAGAACTAAATAATATAATCAAGAAGAATCAGCCTACAGTCAAACCTGGTTTGATAAAATATGAAAGGTTATAAAGTAGAACAAGTCATCATAGACAAAAACCCCTTCCTCCCAAGTCCAATAGACGTTTGTTATTCTGCTGTATGCCCATTTAAATTTTTATCAAGAAGAAAAATGATGCAATTAGAGAAGACCATATATTACACATCCCATAAACATTTTCTTTAGTAGTCTAGACAAAGTGGTTTGACGTCAAGATAAAATATAAATATCTTCAATAACCACTTTGATGTATAACTGCCATTAGAATTTCTATGTCACGTAAAAAAAATACCTTTTTCTTTTGTTTCGATTTCTGTTAAGTTATTCTGGTGGGGAAAATTGAAGTCTATATGAGAAATGAGGGAAGATTTCAATAGAATTTGGTTTTTGTCTTCACAAAATAAAGGCATACATCTGTTAAACAGAACACAAAAGGATAAGGTAGTAACAGTTCATGCTTTATAATAAAGGTGACATTTCTTTGATCTTTTGTTTTAAAATTAAGCTCAAGGGTCCTGCTTGACTAACTAACATTCACAAACCTAATGTTTTGTGCCTTACAGGCTGCACAAAGTATAGTCTTCTCAGAAACTGATGGTGCTGTTTACCCTAAAAGTTTCCTGCATACAAAGGCATATTATCACTCTCACCCTGTGCCAGGGTTTCACAGGATACTAGGACAGGGGGATGGAGTAAAAACTGCATCAGAAGAGCAGGCTAGTTGGCTTGGATGTGTGCCTGTATTATAATTCCCATTACAAACGTGAGCAGTATGCCTGTGAGCTTCTCTCAGAGATGTGGGAAAGAAGAAAATGTGGCAACTAGCTACTTACTGATTGAGCTTCTTCAATTGCTTTCTTCCATGTCTCTCTTATCCAAAACCCCAGGCTTCATCTCCAAGATGCCTTTCTGATGCCTTCCGACATCTGTTCTATACTCCGCCACCACTGAGTCTTTGTGCAAGCTGCCCAGATCCCTGGAGAAATCGTCTTCTTTCTACAAAACCCAACCTCCCTATCACCACCTGCAACACATACATACATACACCTTATATGCTTTTTCTTCTTCAACTCACCACTGAACTCGCTTAATTCCAGGATTTTTTTTTTCGATACGCGGGCCTCTCACTGTTGTGGCTTCTCCCGTTGCGGAGCACAGGCTCCGGACGCGCAGGCTGTGGCCATGGCTCACGGGCCCAGCCGCTCCGCGGCATGTGGGATCCTCCCGGACCGGGGCACGAACCCGTGTCCCCTGCATCGTCAGGCGGACTCTCAACCACTGCACCACCAGGGAAGCCCCAGGAATTTTTCATTATCTTTCTCATTCATTCATTTGATAATTTTGTTCAACCAACATCCACTCATTTAGAACAAAAACTATGTGCCAGACATTGCGAAAACAACCTTTAAGTGACATTTCTTCTAAGCAGTTTTGCAACTAACTAGCGCACGTGTATATTTATAGGATAAATCTGTCTCACTCTCCATCCTGTTGCTAGATGGGGGCTTGCTGGCACTCTGGACTCTGGCATACTACTGATACTCAATAAATTCTAGTTAACCTACTAAGAGACTGATGCTGCCAACAGCAGCTATTCTAGCTACGCTTCACAGTAAGAGAAAGTAAATGCCCTTTGTCTCACATTTCTGAGCCACGCCACTCCAGCCGACTTTTGACCCATCCTCCTCCCTCCCCCATCCTAGTCACCAAAACAAACATGGAATATTTATGCCCAATAAGTAACCACGTATCCCATTCAACTTTGGCCAAAAACAGGAACCCTGAGGTTCAGAATCCTAGTTTGTTGTTTAAAATACCGCTTGTTATCTGTGAATTAAAGTGATGTCTTAGAATACAGGGACAAGGAGACAGGATTTGAGTCCCAGGGCTGCCACAAATCAGCTGTGATATCCTGGGCAAGCCACAAGGTTTTGGAGGTTTAGCGTCCTTATCTGTAAGACAGAAATGCTGGTACCTGCTTTCAGAGGCTCCTTGGGAGCATGAAATAGGGACTGTATAAGAGGGTGTTTTGGGGACTTCCCTGGTGGCGCAGTGGTTAAGAATCTGTCTGCCAAGGCAGGGGACACAGGTTCGAGCCCTGGTCAGGGAAGATGCCACATGCTGCGGAGCAACTGAGCCCATGTGCCACAACTACTGAAGAACTATGGTCAGAGTTCTGCATCTCTCTCTCCTCCCCAGTGGGCTTTCCTTATTGACAAGAGGGGGGAGTGCAAGTTTTGATTTGTGGTTTAATTACATACTGGCTTTTGAATTTCTGAAAAAATCTTTCTAAGTAACAAATATCTGCTAAGCATTTTTTATACATTATCTTAGGAGGAAGATTTGAATTTATTATTCTGATTGGGAGTAAAAAGATAGAGTAAAAGATTGTATAATAGGTGGTTTTCAGATCAATGGATTGGGGATGATACAGTTTCCCACAAAATATTCATGGCATGGGTTTTCCAACTTCGTAAACTTCTGCCTGACCCAAATGGACCCCCTGCTTCAAAGTGGAGCTCCAGACGTCAAGGTCTTACAGATGGGGTCTATTTTACTCCTAAGTGTCTAGGGAACCAGTATCCCCCCTACAATTCATGCCCACCCCCAATGACCCTGCCTAGTGAAAATGCCAACCCCGGTGAAGCATTTCTTTTATTTTCTTCCGTATCCAACCTGTCCATTTGCTCTGCTGCATTCCCGGAACACCTTCTAGGTGTCCCTGTTGCCATCAAACCCCTGCCTTCTGCCCCAGGGAGAAGGAACATGCCTGTAGTTCCATTCAGGAACTAGAACCTCAGATGCCCCCAAAGAATATGTGAGGGTTTGATAGGGTCGTTTTGAGTCTGTCTTTTGATGTTATCCATATTTTCACATTTGCCTCTCTTTTATAAAAGGTAAAACATCTAACTTTTGGCCTCGTTTGATTACTAAACAATGTGTCCAATAGATGTGGCAATCCCATCTCTGTGCCCCTCATCCCTGACACCCATCCCCAACACCTGTCCCTTAGGAAGCCACACCATTCTTCATGAGAGGTCCAGGCTGCCCCTTACCACTCGGCCTGAACTGGGGTGAGGCTTCTTCTCACAGCCATGCTATTTGGTCCTGTGCACCCTGCTTTACTCCTCTTGAAGGAGGAAGTTTGGCCCTCAAATCAACTCTAATACTCCACTGCCTACTGCTTCCTTCTCTCCCTCCAGCTGCTTCCTCTCTTCCCCCAGAGGAGCTCTCCAAGCTCAGTGAATAAATTCAGCCCCATGACATTTGCCCCCTCTTTTTTAGAGTCTCTCATTACAGTTGCACTTTGCCTAAACTTACACAACAAAATCGTGGCCAAAAATGTCACGATAATCCAATTCATTTGCTCCCAGGAACTTTCTCCAGCAAGCTGACTCTGTTGAATTAACTGAAGAGCCCTGTCTCTCTAATGTATATTCTTAGACTATTGGTCCATCATAGTCAACTCCTTTGTGCCAGGTTTTTATTTAAATTGCAGGCATAGCTGTCAAAAGATCAACAGCAACATTGAGACATAATTTATCTGCCAGCAACAAAGGAGGCTCATAGGTAAGGAAGACGGACAATCAGGAAAAAGAAAGGTCTGTGGATAGACTTGCTTCCACTTTGAGAACAGTCTGAGTCAGAACAGACAATTACAAGCGTGTTAACTGGGGCACCAGCAGGACGAATCTCCTTCCATTCCAATTCACAAAGGTGTTTATGCCCCAGTTACCATTGGAAACTTTTACTTATTTCTTTGGGCTTTGAGGTCTATGACCTGGTTTTCAGTTTACCTTTTCTACTTGGCCTACAGCTTCCGTATTCGAAAGCACAGGGCAATTCCATTTTATTCGAGGCAGGAATGATCTTTCAGGACTACTCCTGAATGAGAGTCAGGAGCAGGGGAAAGATTTCTCCTCTCTTCCTCTCTCATCTCCTCTGCATTCTTCCCCACACAGCCCCAGGGCCCTCCTGACTGAACTCGAATTCTCCTATCAGCTCTTCAGCCTTGAGTGTAATCAAATGGGTTTTGCACTAAGTTAGACTTGAAACATCTTGAGAAGAGATACACATTAAATCTTATCAGTCATTTGCATTTTGATAAAAAGTAGTTGATAGTATCTCTTTTCCACTTTCCCACAGGGCAGGTTTTAAGAAAAGGGAAAAGAGCAAATGGGTCATGGACACTGAGGGGGAATAAGGGTCATGGAAGACTCTAGAGTCCAAGTGCCTACATCACAGTCTAGCCAAAAGCAGGGTCAATAGGGATTCCTATTTCCAGTTCTGCCACATCCCTTTGGCCCCACGTGGTGTCCAAAGGCAAACAGCTCACTCCTCTCATCACTAAGACATGGGAGGGAGAAAAAGTAAATGGATTGCAAGTGGGGAGCCCAAAAGAGATCAAGTCAATAGTTTGGGGTGAGGTGCGATTCCTTAAGTTTAACCTTATTTTCTTGTTCGTACCCCAGTGCAAGTTCAAGTCTTCGACTGATCTTTGTTTTCAGAGTTACAGGAGCCAAGTGATGTACAACAAAGGCACAATGATTCCTAGAGTGAGATGGGGAAGGAACCCAATGGCCATCATCTTGGGACATTGAGTCTGATTTTTGATTAAAAACTTGACCCAGAGATTTCTGAAATGTGAGTGGAAAAATAGCCATTTCAAGACTGCAAGCAGTTTTCAGTCTTATGAGCAAGGACGTCTATAAGGGCCAGTCAGGACCAGCTGTATAATGTGTGGGGCCCAGTGCAAGGTGAAAATGCAAGACCCTTGTTCATAAATTTGTAAAAATTCCAAAATGGTGACAGCAGAGCACTAAAACAAACACCCCGTCTAAGCATGGGCCCCTGTGGAATTGCACAGGGTGCAGCCACATGAAACTGGCCAGGGGGCCATTTAATTACTCAAATGTGGAGTGTGGAACCGCTTCTCACATGGAAATGGTTGAAACATGACTCCAAGGAGCATAACTGCTGTTTAAAAAACATGACTTTCGTAAAGACAAGAATCTGGACTGTTTGACTTATCACCATATCAGTGAATACAGAGCAGCTGCTCACTAAATATTTGCTGGGGGAAAAATATGAATAAACAAGCATAAAATAACGTGTGCAGTAGGAAGCTGTGTCGTTACAGACTTGTGTCTGCTTCCAAGTTTTCTCTGTAGTGACCAAGAGACACATGAAAAGATGCCCAACATCACCAATTATTAGAGAAATGCAAATCAAAACTCCAATGAGGAATCACCTCACACTGGTCAGAATGGCCATCACCAAGAAATCTACAAAAAATCAATGCCGGAGAGGGTGTGGAGAAAAGGGAACCCTCTTGCACTGTTGGTGGGAGTGTAAATTGGTGCAGCCACTATGGAGAACAGTATGGAGGTTCCTTAAAAAACTAAAAATAGAGCTACCATATGACCCAGCAATCCCACTACTGGGCATATACCCAGAGAAAACCGTAATTCAAAAAGACACATGCACCCAATATTCACTGCAGCACTATTTACAATAGCCAGGTCATGCATGGAAGCAACCTATGTGTCCATTGGCAGATGAATGGTTAAAGAAGATGTGGTACATATACAAAGGAATATTACTCAGCCACAAAAAGGAACAAAATTGGGTCATATATGGAGACGTGGATGGACCTAGAGACAGTCATACAAAGTGAAGTAAGTCAGAAAGAGAAAAACAAATGTAGTATATTAACGCATATGTGTGGAATCTAGAAAAATGGTACAGATGAACCTGTTTGCAAGGTAGAAATAGAGACACAGATATAGAGAACAAATGTATGGACACCAAGGGGGGAAAGGGGGAGTGGGATGAATTGGGAGATGGGGATTTACATATATACACTAATATGTATAAAATAGATAACAAATGAGAACCTGCTGTATAGCTTAGTGCTCTGTGGTGACCTAAATGGGAAGGAAATCCAAAAAAGGGGGGATATGTGTATACATATGGCTGATTCACTTCACTGTACAGTAGAAACTAACTCAACATTGTAAAACAACTATACCCCAATTAAAAAAAAAAGTTTTCTCTGTAGGAAACTGACCCTTAAGTGCAAGTAAACCATTGCCTGTGCTTATGAAAACATGAATATTCTTTAGGAAGCATTTACTCAAGAAAACCAAGGCGCTGTTCACATTAAAGGGCTTGAGAGAATCTGAGCACATATGATACCCTAGAGTTGAGAGGACTGAGTGTAGCCCCAGTAGGGAGCAGGCCCTTCTTATCACTCCTGAAAGGAACCCAGAGCCTTTCTTTTACCTCAACTGTTAGAAGCATCAGGAGTGTGTCTTGAGGCATTAGTACAAGCAGTGGGCTTAAGACAATGGGCACTGCCGTCAGACTAGTTCATTATTACCTTATTAGGCAAGTTACTTAATCTTTCTGTGTCTTAGTTTTCTCATCTATAAAATGGAGATAGTATCTGCCTCACAGGGCTGTTTAAAGGATCAAAGGAGTTTTATGTGTCACGCCCTTAGAACAGAACCTGGAACATGGTGAGTGCTTTATAAGTATTTGCTGCTTATTATAACCCTCTTTGGAAGGACACCATTGCCTGTGGCAATAATGAGGCCCCTTCAAGCACCTTCCCAGGCAGTAAGCGTTGATGAAGGGAACAGAAACAGAAGAGAAGGAAAAGACTGGATGCTGCCAATCAACAAGTGTGTGAGCACTTCCATGCCTCTTCCCCTACCTTAGCAAATTGCCCAAAATAGCCAAGGAAAGGAGGGTTCTTTACTTGGTGGGGCCTTGGGGTGAGAGGGTATTGGGGGTTGACAGCCTGCAGGCACAGGAACTTCAGGCACCGATGCTATGATGTGACTTGACACTACTTTTATTAGAGGCAGAGTTGCACAGTGGCATCAACACATCTTGATGGACATAAGCAAGGGTTCTAGAGTCAGACTGAATTCAAGTCCTGGTCTATCATGTGGTCAAAGCTAATCTAATGGTGTAATTAGAACTCAACCATGAGTGATAATCTTTCTAAAAGGGCAAAGTTGAACTGGGGAGTCTAAGTCCTCCTAATTTCTCACAGAAGACCAAATGTATGTTTGAATAACCAAGAAGTCTGCTAGCCTAATAGGCACCTACATGCTAGTCAGGAAAAGTCTTCATTTCTTGAGCCTGACAAGGCTCATGCTGGACTTTACTCCCAATTCCCCGTTTCCAGGAGCCCTTGTTCAGCACCTAACCTTAACGCGTATAATCTGAGCACAGTTAACCAATGTAGTTAATATTTTAATTTGAAGGAAAAAAAACTTGGAAGAAAAATGTCATTTAATTAAAAAATAATAAAGTCTATGGATTTTACATAAATTTTTGCAAATATTCAAGATCAGGAAGACTGAATCCTGAAAGCCAGGGCCAGTCTTACTCTTGTAAGAGAATTAGGATCCTAAGCAGAAAACAAGATATATGATCATTCTTAGACGGAAGTGTTAGTAAATAGTTTGCCAAACAGAGATTGGAATTGAAAACTAATGGTTACTCTCACCGCCATATACGAAGCGTAGCAATAGTAATAAAACAATTTTCCTCATGAATTCTTTAAGCAAAAAATCCTCAGAGTAATTTGAGAAAGTTGTATAGTAAATTATCTCTGCCTTTTTGAAATAGGGAGAAAGCAGATACATTAAAATATCCTCTACATGTAATTTACATATAGCTGCAAGGTATAATGAAGTCAGTAGTAAGAGATGTGAAACCCTTGGATTAGGAGAGAAGAAATGATTTAAAATGTTAATAGTTACCACCGATTTTGTGTATTTTCCTGGCTTGTATTCTCCCATGATCTCTAGAACAGTCCTGTCAAGAATGTTTCCCAAGACTGGGGATTTCTTTCCCTGGTGGTATGGAAGGATGAGGGCTGGACTGAGTGAGGATATGGGAGTGTCAGTTTGCACTTTACCACCAATCAGCTGGACTGCATGAAATGACCTTCTTTTCATTCTCCATCTGGGAAACTCCTACTCATCTTTCAAAACTCAGCTCAAGTGCTACTTCCTCTCGGAAGCCTTCAAGGACACCCCCAGGGAGAGTCTCTGGGTGCTTATACACTTTGCTCAGTCTCTTTTAGAGTATTTTTTGCTGTTTCATAATTTTGGTTTACCATACATGGTTTACTGACTAAAATATAACTTTCTCAAAGGCAGGCAACGTGACCTGCTATCTTTATTTCTTGGGCACCTAGCATGGTATTTGACTAAATAAGTGATTAATTGAATTAATGTCCCTAGGTACCTCATGCAAACTCTCTGGTACTGCATTTTCTTCATCTGTAAAAGGAAGGCATCCATCTGTTTTCTCAAGTTCCCATCCAGTTCAAATGCTCCTTGAATGTATAATATTTAGTTACAGATATTCCATCCAGATCTTTTCTAGGGGTAGGGCAGACAGAGTTACCTCTGGGATTCTGCCATCTCCTCTTTGTACCCTCTCCATGCATCCGATTCCCCTGCACATCCTGGATATGACTCTTTTCCACAGGCCCTTGCACTCAGCTACTTGTCAGTAGTGTCAAGGTTAAGAGCACAGATCCTGGAGACAGACTGTCTGAATACAAATACTGGCTCTAGCACTTATTAGCTATATGACCTTGGGAATGTTATTTAACCTCTCAATTCCCTAATTTTCAAATAGGGACGATGATGGTGATGATGATAATGATGGTGATAATAAATTGCGTCTACCTCATAGGGTGTCTAAGACAGGTTCTGATCAATCAGAATGAATGCCAGCCTTCCTGGACATAGGATTCTACCCCACCCCATGCTGAGTGTGTTGTGGTTGTTGACTGTTTTAGAGAATGGGAAAAATAAGGTTTTAGTAAAAGATACTACAATAGATATTTTCAATAGGCAAAGGGGGAGGCATAATCCAGGTCAAGTCCAGGTCCTAGAAGGCTCACCCCAAGACAGGTTTCCAAGCTCTGTTGATTTCACAGGCAATAAATAATGAGACCAGGCTGTGGAACTTACTCTTCCTCTGTCTACTTTTTATCAGAAAATAATATTAGGTGGTTTCTCAAGAGTTATGTTTCTCTGATCATATCTGCAACTTAAGAAACTGTTATTTTTAATAATAGTAATTAATAGTAGAATAACACTTTATTTTTTTTCATAAGATTCTCACAATCCTGTGAGATGGGTAAAGAAGTTATTATCTGCTCTTTTAAAAGAGTGATCACTAATCTATTGTATTTAGGAGTGTTAAACATGTAAGATTTTTGGCAATGCTTTGGAAACTTACATGGACATTGATGAATCAGCAGAGTAACTCAGATTTTCTCCATCAATTTCCTGGAATCTAATTGTAAATCTTGGATGATTTTAGAGTCTAAGTATAATAACTTATATTAAATGGATCCATAGCTTAGAAATTGTTGCTGTCACAAATAATATATTACTTCACTTACTCCAAGAATACAAGGTAAGTAACTTTTTAAATTCACAGAGCAAACTAGAAATAGACATGCCAAATTCATAGATTAGGTATAAAATGATATAGCAGCATACCTTTGAAATACAAATCTATCAGGAGCTCTATAGACCACCTCTCCTTTATGGAAATGAACATGGTGTTTGGTCACAAATTAAAATTCCACTTGACAGAATACATGGTGCAGAATGAATAATCTTCACTCAAGCAATTCACAATTATACTCCTAATCCTCTCTCACTGTTCATTATATTAATACAGACTTGACTTTTAAGGGAATGCTTGACAACGGTTAAAACTAATGCCTTAAAATGTAAGCTTGGGTATAGATACAGATCTATGGAGTAGATGTTAATATATAATAGCTGGATCTTCTGTATTGAATTCTAGATGGGTATTTGTTTGCTGGTAATCTTATTTGACATGTCCAGAGAAAAAGAATTATATCAGCTCCTCACTAAATGCAATTCCGGTGATGCTTTCTTATTCCTGAGAGTAAGTGAGGTAAGCAATCTTTTTTTATTGAACAGATTGATGGAATAATATTTTGGAAAAATTATAGGGAGTAAACAGATGGGAAATGGGAGAAAAGCCACATGGGTAAGAAAAATCATGAGTTTTCACGATATAACTATAAAATATAAAGGACAATTCTTTTGGGAACTCCATAGGTCACTTGATTCAACAACAGTGATATATTTTCGTTTCAGCAAAGCTTCTAAACTTTGGGAGTACAGGAGTTTTATGACATATGGCTCTCAGCACCAGCTGTGACAGAGAAAAAGGCCTGTTGATAGAATAATTCTGATTAAGATAATAAGATCCTTGGCTGGCCACATTTAATAGCCTCACAGGAAATTTTAGGGTGGAAGTCAGCCAACAAGCCCATCTTCATTTGCCCTTTCCTTTGAGTTGGCATAAACAGTAGACACTTACTTATTTCTTTGAAAAATTAACTCCTTAAAAAATTTTTAATGGAGTCATTTCACATGGTAGTCCAGCCTATATTTTAAATTAGGTAAAAGCTTTAAAATAACTCCCTATCTTACTGGCTTGCTACATCCCCTTCTTGTCCTCATTATGTCATCCTGGGCATTGTGTCATGACTACGAAAGGTGGAGGGAACATTCAAGAACTGGGAGTAGAGATGGGAGTGCAGGAAGGAAATGCCCCATAAGGAACTCTGAATCCATGTAGAGAAGGATCTTAAATGGCTAGGATTAGACCACAGATGATTTTTTGTTAATTAATTAATTTACTTTTGGCTGCGTTGGGTCTTCATTGCTGCTCGCAGGCTTTCTCCAGTTGTGGCGAGCGGGGGCTGCTCTTAATTGAGGTGCACACGCTGCTCATTGCAGTGGCTTCTCTTGTCGCGGAGCACAGGATCTAGGCATACGGGCTTCAGTAATTGTGGCGTGTGGGCTCAGTAGCTGTGGTTCGCGGGCTCTAGAGCACAGGCTCAGTAGTTGCGGCACGCGGGCTTAGTTGCTCTGCGGCATGTGGGATCTTCCCGGACCAGAGCTCGAACCCGTGTCCCCTGCATTGGCAGGCAGATTCTTTTGTGTGTGTGTGTGTGTGTGGCACGCGGGCCTCTCACTGCTGTGACCTCTCCCGCCACGGAGTACAGGCTCCGGACGCACAGGCTCAGTGGCCATGGCTCGCGGGCCCAGCCGCTCCGAGGCATGTGGGATCCTCCCGGACCGGGGCACGAACCCGTGTCGCCTGCACCGGCAGGCAGACTCCCAACCACCGCGCCACCAGGGAAGCCCCAGCAGGCGGATTCTTAACGACTGTGCCGCCAGGGAAGTCCCGCACAGATGATTTCTAATTAAGAGTGCTATGGATTGAAGCATTGTGCCGTCTTCAAATCCATGTGTTGAAATCCCAACCCCCAAGAGGATGTATTAGGAGGTGGAGTCTTTGGGAGATGATTAGGCCATGTGGTTTGAGTCCTCATAAATGGGATTATCACCTTTATAAAAGAAGCCAAGAGGGCTTCCCTGGTGGCACAGTGGTTGAAAGTCCGCCTGCCGATGCAGGGGACACGGGTTCGTGTCCCGGTCCGGGAGGATCCCACATGCCGCGGA
Organism: Aethalodelphis obliquidens; assembly: GCF_003676395.1. Lineage (NCBI taxonomy): Eukaryota > Metazoa > Chordata > Mammalia > Artiodactyla > Delphinidae > Aethalodelphis > Aethalodelphis obliquidens. The sequence continues at coordinate 10,469,141 of NW_020837983.1, read as the reverse complement.
GCGGCTGCGCCCGTGAGCCATGGCCGCTGAGCCTGCGCGTCCGGAGCCTGTGCTCCGCAACGGGAGAGGCCACAACAGTGAGAGGCCCGCGTACCGCAAAAAAAAAAAAAAAAGAAGCCAAGAAAGTACCCTTGCCCCTTCCTCCATGTAAGGTTACAGGGAAAAGGCAGCCCTTAATGAGACAATAAGCTCTTACCAGACACCAAATCTGCCAGCACTATGATCTTAGACTTCCCAGCCTCTAGAATGATGAGATATAAATGTTTGTTGCTTAAAAGCCATCAAGTTTATGCCATTTTTGTTAAAGCAGTCCAAATGGACTAAGACAGGGATTTGGCATAATCAGATTTGTGCTTTAAAAAAATCACTCTGGTGACAATATGGAGGACAGATTGGAAGGGAAAGACGTTGGACTTTGTGATATTACTTGGAAGATTCTAGAAATAGGCTGAGGGGAGAAATGCTGAGAAACTGAACTAAGACAGTGACTCTGGGAATAGAAAGGAGAAAACAGATTCAAGACTAGTCATCAGGTCTTGTCCTTTCTCTCTCTGAAGTACCTCTACCAGTTTAGTCAAATGTCTCAATAATGCCCTTTAGAGCATCCTGCTTTCCTCCAGTCCAGGATCCAGTCCAGGATCATGTATTGTATTTGGTTGCTGTCTCTTTAGTCTCCTTTAATGGGGAAACATTCATCAGGTTTCCATTATCTTTCATGACACTGACATTATTAAAAAGTACAGGTCAGTTCTTTTATGGACCGTTCCTTAGTTTTGGTTTGTCTGGTGCTTGCTCATAATTCGATTCAGGCTATGCATTTCCAGCTGGAATACCACATATGCAATGTCATGTCCTTCACAGGGTCACATCTGGAGGCTACATGATGTCTGCCTGCTCCTCATTGGTTATATTCATCTTGATCACCCGGTCAGGGTGTTGTCTGGTTACTCCATTGTACAGTTACTGTTTCCCTTTTTGACCAATAAGCAATCCGTGGGGAAATACTTTATTACCATATAAATGTTCAGCTCTGCGGCAAACGTCCCTCCCTGGATTGAGCATTCTCTTTTTTTTTTTTAATTAATTAATTAATTAAATTTTGGCTGCGTTGGGTCTTCATTGCTGCGCGCGGGCTTTCTCTAGTTGCAGCGAGCGGGGGCTACTCTTCATTGTGGTGCACAAGCTTCTCATTGCAGTGGCTTCTCTTGCTGCGGAGCAGGGGCTCGAGGCGTGCGGGCTTCAGTAGTTGTGGCACGCAGACTCAGTAGTTGTGGCGCACGGGCTTAGTTGCTCCACGGCATGTGGGATCTTCCCCGACGAGGGCTCAAACCCATGTCCCCTGTATTGGCAGGTGGATTCTTAACCACTGTACCACCAGGGAAGTCCGATTGAACATTCTCTGATGATTCCTGTCCAGATGAATTTTTACCATGTTGGTTGAAAAATGGTCATTTTTCCAGAAGCTCCTTTTTTAACTAGACATAGTGTTGCCTGAAATCTATATATATGTATATGAAATATATATGTGATATATAGTTGTGGTTTTGTGGCTAAATTCTCATAGAACTGTTCTGTGGGACTTCCGGGAAGTCTCCTTAAAAGCACAGGGGTCGGGGGTGAGAGGGTGGCAGGTGTTTACCTCCCTCCCTCCTCCTTCCTGCTGCCTATAACACAAACATGATAGCTGGAGATCTGTCAGTCAACTTAGACCACCTTGTATCTTGCAAATAAAATCCTCAAACAGGATTTTGAGGACTTTGAGGATGCCATAACATCCTCAAAGAAAAGAAATTGGGTCCCTGTTGACACCGTGAAACTTCCAACCAGCCCTGGACGGCCTACGTCCAGACTTCTATCTTGTTTAAGCCACTATTTTGGGGATCTCTCTTACAGATGAACAAAAGCTTCTAGCTAGATACATACTTAGTAGTTGAATCTTTGAGAAAGTATGGGCAGCTTCCTCGGTAGAGCATGAAGTAAGAAGAGAGAAGGGTTAAGGATTAGGGCCCTGAAGAATACTGAAAATTACTGAATAGTAAAGGAGCCAGTGTAGAAATCTGTGAAAAAATCAAACATCAGGACAGAGTGGTGCTTCCGAAATCAAGGGAATAAAGAGGTTGAAGGGAGAATGGCATGAACAGTTCAAATATCATGAGTTCAAATGAGATAAAACTGAAGCGCCTCCACTGAGTTTGGCCATTACAGGTCTTTGGTCACTTACCAAGAAGACTTTTATTAAAATGCTCATTTTCAGTGGTTTCCAGGAAAAACATTTTACAAAAATGAATAAGAAAATTCTCTGCCCTTAGGAGCTTACTGTCTAGAAGGAAAACAGAAATTCATAATCACAATATATAGCATATTATAGGACTTCAAAACCGGTACATGATAGGAGCCGTGAAAAAAGGAACTAATTTTAGCTTGATGTACTAATTGAAGGATATAAGGTTTGAGCTGAACCTTGAAAGATGATTGGAATTTCCCCCATGAAAAGGACATTCGAGACTAAGAAAACAGAAAAAGCAAAGATTCAGAAGTTATAAAGTATAGGATTTACTCTTGAAACATCTCACTTTTCTGGTGGTGGTAGGATAGGGTTTTAGAGACTTGGGTGTGAGGTGATAGGGCTTCAGAGGTGGGCTGGGGACTCACTGTGGAAGGCTGCATAAAACAGCAGAGAGGACGGACTTTCTTCTGTAAGCACTGGGGAGCTACCACAGGTTAAGGGGCAAGTGATTACTATAAATGTTTTATAAGGATGTGACTAGAGGCCAGGTATCGGGGGAAGAAATTAGTGATGGGGATTACTTAGAAGATTTTGCCATGGTTGTAGCTAAATAGCATGAGCATAAATATGGGCAATGGCAGTAGGAAGGAAAGGAAAAGGATGAATTCAAGAACCATTGCAGAGGGTGGTGAAGGGAAAGTGTCCTGAAAATATTATTACCATAGGATTCCTGTCTTTGTAAAGCACTACCCCTAAACCAGGCTTGGGAGACCTAAACAAACCATGGAGTGATTCCTGCTGCTGTTGGTGTAGCCTTCCTCCCTAATGCCAGCTGGAGTAGCCTTCTGCTAACTATGATAACAGTGGAGAGCATCAGAAGTCATTATTCTTTAGAATACCCATCTAACAAAAGCTTGCCACCACTTATTAAGTACCTAAGTGACAGTCACTGCATGAGCGCTTTGTGTATTTTACCTAGAGATCTTTACATCAATACGGTAAGGAATAATTTTCCCATTTATCAGGTGTGGAAAATGAAGCCCATTGAAGGGAAAGAACTTGGCCAGGGTCACTCAGGACTTTCCAAGTCCAAGGCACTTAGCCTGATGGAGATGATGACCAAAATGCACAAAATCCTTTGAACCTTTACTAAAACATTTGCCTTTTCAGGATAGCTAAATTTCTGTCTTTTCCCTTTACTTAAAAAAAAAAAAAAATCCTCCTATCTAATCTCTTGTCTTTCTTACTAATATACATCCAAATACATTGCAAGTATTTCTGAAAAAATGATTTCAACATTAGGCCTTCCATGTACTTGACTTTCTTTTTTTTTTTTTTTTTTTTGCGGTACGCGGGCCTCTCACTGCTGTGGCCTCTCCCATTGCGGAGCACAGGCTCCGGACGCGCAGGCTCAGCGGCCATGGCTCACGGGCCCGGCCGCTCCGCGGCATGTGGGATCTTCCCGGACCGGGTCACGAACCCGTGTCCCCTGCATCGGCAGGCAGACTCCCAACCACTGCGCCACCAGGGAAGCCCTACCTGAGTTTCTTGACTTCAATCCACAGTCATATATTAGATGATGCTCCTAAGTTTCCTCCATGTGCTGAACTTGGATTCTTTGTGTTCCAGCTAACAAATGATTATTTAAGGTCGGAGAGGGAAGTTGGCTTGTAGGCAACAGTCTGCCTCACACTGTTTGGACAAATATTTGAATAGTTTACTGCATTTTGCCTTTATTAAAAGAGTATAAAATATAGATAAAAGTGTTGATAATAGGAATAAGAAGCATTGGTCTTATAAATTTAATACAACCATGACAGTCAGAAAGGAGCAAATCTTCAGCCTCCTCAGATGCTTTTTAGACGTCAACTGATTAATTTTTTATCCAGTTGTGATGGAAAAATGCAAAATTGAGAATATGAGTAAAGTGCTAGAACCACATTATCAGAGATTACATCTACACACACACACACAGGAATAAAATCCTCCCTTAAAATATATAATTCTATTATTTAGTTTTCACACATTTTACTCTAATTCACATTTTCACAAACTCATATATGAAAAGGGGACTCTCTGCTTCTCTTTATATTCGTAGTTCTTAAATCTTGTGGGCTTTTTAAAATAACTTTTCTCGTTTCTTCCTAACACCCACCTTCTTTTACCCTTAAGAGAGGTCTAATGCTGCCGTTTCCCTATGTTTAGCTCGAACTTTTCCTCTCTGTTCTGAACTGCAACCCTCACACCTTGATTCCTTTCTATCAGTTGCACTTGCTTTCCTTTCCCCTAAAATGTTTCCTAAATGTCTGGATGATTTTTCTTCCCAAAGTGATCCTAAGTGCCTTTAAGCAAAGAAATTAGGAATACAGTCAACATAAAGAAGTAAGAACTAGAAATAGAAATAACTGATGTATCGGCAGCTTCTTAGTATTTTATTCCACGTGGATTATTTCTTGATTGTGCACTTTAGACCACAAGAACTATTAGAATTCCTCTGCTTGGCACAGTCTTGAGAATCCTGTTATAAGCACCAAATGTAATATTAAGAAATGAAATTTAGTGAATAGTGCACACAGAGGACCTAAATTCCAATCTAATGTCTGCCTTTTGTATAATAATTAACCCCACAAAATCTTGCTCATTTTAGACTTAGTAGAAGGAAAAACAAATCTAAATTCATGAAAAATGTGAATCAGGGACTATTTTTAAAAGCCAAATCGTTGTGTTATTTTCCTATAACTAGAGTAACTTGAACTGCTGAGGAGGGTTTTCTAAGCTTTGCCTACTCTAATGATCGAATAACACTTTGGGTAGTTAGTAGGATCAATTTAAATATAAATAGCAAATGCATGTATTGCCTTAAAAACCTTTCTTCTTTTAAGTAGGCTAGCATCCTAACCACACAATCACTGTCTCACTTAGGGGACTAATTTGCTGTTGGGATAGCACTGAGAGTTAGTCCCTCCGTGAATGGTTTCGTTAGAGATTTACATTTTATTTTAATCTCAAGAATGAGGGTTACATCTCTGACAAAATTAGAAAGGGATTCACTGAATGAAATAGCATATGTGATTTCAACTGTGAGGGACAGGGTCAAACATTGTCTTAAGTGGTAACCCCCAGACTATCACTTTGCATTTATCATAAATAATTAGGTGGTAGTTTTGTTATGTCATCAAGTGCATGGGCCTTGGAGTTAGAAAAATAAATCTGGATTATACTGAGAATTTGTGGATTTTGAAACACTTAGATACAGCACTTAACTGATGCCACCCCATGGCCCCCCACCCCCGAAATTCTTAGGGACAAAATAAAGGGACAGCAAAGTGCCATTCAAAACCCACAAGATTTAGAGTAAAATGACCAGTTTGTATCTGGAGCACATAGCACTGTGACTTTAGACAAGTCCTGTAACCTCCCTGAGCCTGTTTCCCAGCTACAAAATGATACTACCACCCTCAGAATGCTGTTTTGAGTATTAAGTTCAAACATGCATAAGAAAGTGCTTGAAAACTGTTTAGTATCATTCAAATGCTAGAGTAAAAATGGAGGAACATTTCATTTGCATTTGATTGTTGTTTTTTTGTTTGTTTGTTTGTTTGTTTGTTTTTGCGGTACGCGGGCCTCTCACTGTTGTGGCCTCTCCCGTTGCGGAGCACAGGCTCCGGACGCACAGGCTCAGCGGCCATGGCTCACGGGCCCAGCCGCTCCGCGGCATGTGGGATCTTCCCGGACCGGGTCACGAACCCGTGTCCCCTGCATAGGCAGGCGGACTCCCAACCACTGCGCCACCAGAGAAGCCCCATTTGATTGTTTTTAAAATGAAACTGTTCTTGTCTTGGCCAGGGAGAAAAATTTCCTCCAACACTTGGCATCTTTTGAAAAACCAATAATAAACTCTTTCACCCATGATTGACTTGTAATCATTTCATACTTTTGTGAAAAGAAGGAAACATGATTTCAAAAGTAGTGATTTTAGACAAATTGTCAAATCACCCCTACATTTGTGACAACTTTTGGGTCAGGAAAGCATCTCCTTGTAGATGCAATGTGGAGTTTAAAGTGTTTTTTCACAGAAACATCAACAACAACTTTTAGCTACGTTGTTAAAAATTAAATTTTCCTTATGTTTCGTTTAACATGAACTAAAGTTTTACAAAGATAATCCAGTAATAGGATCCTGAGAGATGACAGGCAAGCATTGAAGGGAAGAATTGCCTTTAATATATTTTGTATTTATACATGAAGGAAAACCAAGATAGTGACTTTTGACTAGGCTAGATCATCTAACTCCAGATAGTGAAGTAATATCATCAACAATTTGTTTATTGTTAGCAGGACTCTAAGCACTGAATGGAGAATAACAAAGAGGAAATATAAATATGTAATAACACATCACCTATCAGAGTTCAGAAATATAGAAATTTCACTCTGGCTGAAATGCCAATCATTTTCCCCCTGCCGAAGTCTCCTCAGAGAGCCTGTTTCTCTCTGACCAGCTAATTTGACCAGGGACAGACACTTGGCCCAAACTGAGTCAATCAGATTTTCAGAGACAGGAAGGCTGAATTGGAGGGTGCTGGCATTGAAGACGCAAGGTCATGATGCAAGGTCATGCATTGCCAAAATCGAGAGCATGGCAGCCCAAAGCCAGTGTTATGAAGGAAAAGAAAGTAAAAACTCTACAGAGAAGCAGAATAACTAATTTGCAGAGAAGAAGGTGGAGCAGATGTGAAACAGGACAAAGAGATTAGGGAACCAAGTAGCTAGAAGGAGAAAGGGAAAGAGAAAGAGAATGAGAGAGAAGCTCTCTGACCATGCATACTTCCTTCAGTTGGGTTCTGAATAATGTCTTAAAATAAGTCTCCTTTCCTTTCCTTGTATGTTTTGGTTCCTGAGAATCAAGGGATACTTTAATAAGCCATTTACTGATTGGACTAGAGCCAAAAGTAAACAAGAAAGGCATCTGAACAGTCAAATTACATTTCGAAAATCCTATCTACTAAAGTTCACGTGACACTAAAAGTCTTTCATTGCTTATTTAATTGCTTATAACAGCTTTATTAAGATATAATTCACATAATATAAAATGCACCCCTCTTTAATTACCTGTTTACTTTAAATTTGTTTTAATTCCACCAAGCTTCCAGATTTCACGTCTAACTCTATGAGTAGCCTTAATAACGAAGAGAGAATGGCTAGTAGAAGCTGGCACACTGCAGCAATAAAGTGAGTTGACGGCCTAGCAGCCAAGGAGGAAATAGAAAAACTGTAAATAGGAGAACAATAATTCCAAACGGGGAAAAAGGAGCAAAATGGGGCCACGTAGAGTGTTTTCATCAGGCTTTTCTAGTTCCGAGGAACAGCTCAAGTTACATCTAATATTAGGGGAAGGAGTTGTAAGGAATGAAGAAAACAAGGATCTCAACCCCTCAGGGCCTCGTGGGAACCACCAACGGCCAAATCACCAAACCTCTGGAAGACCAGGCGCTGTAGCAGCGCCAGACCTCAGGAAGACTGGGACTAGGACGCCATCAAGAATCCAAGGTTACCCCGGGACTTCAACATCGCACATCGTCACCTCAGTGATCAGTTATTTACGGCCTCAGCTCTCCCCTCTGGCTGCGCTTAGCAGTGTCTTGCGTCTTCTCTGTCTCCCCTGACCCACTTCCTCAACCCCTCTTTGGAATTTATAAGCTGCCAGCTCTTGACCTATTGCAACCTGCAGACTCATTCTGTTTGGCCGGTGTGGTGCCTTCACGTTTAGAGTTCCAAAGTCTTAGGGTGGGGCATGAACTTGGCCGTCACCCGAATCTTTGCCAAGCCCGGGCTACCTTCGCCACGCCCCCTTCTCTCATTTGCATAGCCCACCCCCGCTGCTGAAGGTCGGAGTTGGTGATTCCTGCTCTCTACCTCTTTTCTACCTCACAGCTTGTGCTCAGCATCAGACTTGCTTCCTCATAACTTTGGCTTATTCTACCCCATTGGCTCTCTGTGTACATGTTTCTAGCTCCCACTGTTCACCAGTAATTCCCAGCTCAAATTCCCCAAAGGGAGAATCCGAACCACACCACCCAGTTGTGGCTAAACTTTCTCCACTGGTCCATGCTGTAGACTGCTGGCCAGCCTAGAGCATGGCTGCTTTAGGACAGGAGTCCACTCTGTGTCATCAGGTGTGGCTGAGGAACTGCAGGGCCTGCGGAGAACAGAACACAGCTGTCTGGGGCTGACACCTCAGCAGGGCCCATGAGCAGCGCAGGTACCTTTAGTTGGGGCTGAGGGAAAGGTGTCTGCAGTAATTGTCCAGCCCAGTGAAGTCTGAGGGACCTAACTAGGCAAAACCTTAAAAAGACTGAGAGAATCAGGTTCCATCTAGCGTCCTCAAAGTCTGTGATCCTAACATGGAGTCTTCAAGAAAAGGTTAAATTGTGTTCAGTGCTCTCTGTCTAAGGAAACAGTGATGTGTACAGTACGCTTTGGAAGAATTTTGAAAATCATGAAAGTAAAAATAATGGAAGGTATTTAATGTGTATTCAGATATTTGAGAAACCTTGGATGGTAAAAACAAAACAAAAGCAACAACAACCAAAAAATCTTCATTTTCCATTGAAATAGGAATTTGTCCTACAAAGTTAAGAACAGAAGCTCGGAACGTTTTCTAATCCTGGCTCTGTCACTTACCAGCTAGGAAAATCTTTAGTAATTCATTTCCTCAACTGCCTCATCTATGAAATGAGGGTAATAACAGTACCTATCTTGTAGAGTTGTCAGATTAAACTAAATATTCCAAATAAAACCTTTAGAATGGGTACCTGGTGCATAGTTAGTGCTAAAAATTTATTATTATTATTGCTGCCATTGTTTTGTTATTATATAAATAAGGGAGTTATGTACTAGTACATTAGTAGGATTTCTATAATGGTTGATAACTGTCGAGATTTTCCTCTTTGTACCTATATATTCTCTTTAACATTTTGTTCTAGCTCTGTCACACAAATTATGTATTGTATTTCCACATGAAACAAACTGCTTCAGTTGACTTGCTATACTCTATAACAACAGTGTTTTGTTTGAGGGGATCTGAGTTTATTTTAACCCTAGTGCTGGTCTGTCTATCCATTAGCTTATCTTGGTGCCTAGACTGAAAGGCAACCCTGGCAAGGCAACCTTCAGAGCAGGCCCCTACGTGGATAGCTGTCAATTCAAAAGTAAACACCTTTGAAAAACAACAAAGGCTATAGCTGATGCCAAAGGATTTATCTAAAGTCAGTCTCTTTGGCGTCTCTGGCCAGTTCTAGGTTGACTTCCTGCCTGGAAATAAGACAGGAAAGTGCTGGAATGGGTGCACGCCAAAAGGGCTGAGACCTGAAAGAAGTGGCACTCAATGAAACCATTAGAATCAGTGAGGGAGCTTTAGAAAACATATCACTGCTGGTCCCACTTTACACCAATTAAATTCTAAACCTCAGGGGTAGGGCAGGGGATGGCAGAGGGCAAGCAGCCATATTTTTTAAAATTAATTTTTATTGGAGTATAATTGATTTACAATGTTGTGTTAGTTTCTGCTGTACAGCAAAGTGAATCAGTTATACATATACATATATCCACTCTTTTTTAGATTCCTTTTCCATATAGGTCATTACAGAGTTTTGAGCAGAGTTCCCTGCAAGCAGCCATATTTTTAAAGCTCCCCAAATGCTGATAATGTGTAGCCAGGGTTGGAACCCCACTAGGGCTTCTGCTAATTTTCTTCTGCCACTGGGCAGGCCCTCCTCAGAAGAGAGGCTTCTGGGCAAGAACAGAGGAAAGGCGAAAAGAAGACCTTGCCTAAGAACCTGCTCATCATTGCAGCCACTTCAGGCGTTGGCCAGGCCTTACCCTCTGCTCAGCACTGGGTAGAAACCAAGTGGGAGGAGACAAGAAGATTGTGATTAGCATCACCTGCCTTCACAGAGCTTTCAGAACGGTTGGGGAGTCAATATTAGCACACAAGAAATGGTCGCAGAACTGTGAAGCATTACTTTGTGGCTGTGATTGAAGGGGCATGCTCTGAGAGTTCAGCCAAGGGTGAGGTGAAGGTCAACACAGAGGAGACAGAAACCTCCTGAGGATGAATCAGATCTGGGCACAAAGGGAGCCTGGGGAAGGCAGTTACAAGAACAGTGAACAGAACGAACAAAGAAAGGGCGTGGGGTGGCACAAACAGTGATGAGACCACTCTATCGAGGATGCAGGATATTCCTGGGGAGTAGTAGGAAATGCACTTGGATGATTTAAGTAGACTGGGGCCAAATTTTAGAGGGCTGGTGTATTAGCCTGAGTCATTTAAGTGTCATGAAATAGGAATGCTGTCCTGGGGTCTTCAGTAATAATAGGCAGTGTTTCTGAGTAATCTAACAGAATATTGGAGGAGACTAGAGATAGCAAGACTGAGTAATATTGATTGTTTCAATAATCCCAGTGTGGAAAAGAAAACCCTGAAGGCCTATCGGTTATCATAGAAACAGATGAAGAGTAAATCCTAGAAATAGCTGTACGTTCCTTTTGTATGTGCTTATTTTGATTTTTATCAGATTATATAATATATGTACATTACAAAATTTCAGAAATCACAGAAAAGTAAAAAGGAGAAAAATGCATAATGTCTCTAAATACAAGCAACCACTGCTTTGACATATTTTTTCCAGTTTTTCATTTATTTTTATGTGGTTGTGATCTCACTGTCTAAGCAATTTTGTATCCCATCTTTTTTTTTGTTTTTTCTTTTTGCGATACGCGGGCCTCTCACTGTTGTGGCCTCTCCCGCTGCGGAGCACAGGCTCCGCGGCCGCGCAGGCTCCGTGGCCATGGCTCACAGGCCTAGCTGCTCTGCGGCATGTGGGATCTTCCCGGACCGGGGCACGAACCCATATCCCCTGCATCGGCAGGCAGACTCTCTACCACTGCGCCATCAGAGAAGCCCTGTATCCCATCTTTAATATAATATGTGTGAGAATTTTTCTACATACTTAATAGCTTTAAACTTTATTATTACATTAGCTGTGTTGTCTCTATTGGTATGGATGCACTGTGATTTATTTGTAGGACAATAGATTTCAAATTTCTTTCAGTTCTTCCCCTGTTAAAACAGTGCTGAGGACTTCCCTGGTGGCGTAGTGGTTAAGAATCCGCTTGTCAGTGCAGGACACCTGGGTTCGAGCCCTGGTCCAGGAAGATCCCACATGCCGCGGAGCATCTAAGCCCGTGCGCCACAACTACTGAGCCTGCTCTCAAGAGCCCACGAGCCACAACTACAGAAGCCCGCGCACCTAGAGCCCGTGCTCCGCAACAAGAGAAGCCACCACAATGAGAAGCCCACGCACCACAATGAAGAGTAGCCCCCCGCTGGTCACAACTAGAGAAAGCCCATGCACAGCAACAAAGACCCAACACAGCCAAAAATAAATAAATAAATTTATAAAATAAAAAAAAAAACAGTGCTGAGTAGAAGTATATCTCTATATATTAAATGTGCCCATCTTGGTTGTTATATCCATAAGATAAATTCCTAGATATGCCATTACTGAATAAAATTTTTTTTTAATTTAAAGCTCTTGCTACTTACTGAGAATTTGCATTTCAAAGTATTGAATTAATTTGCACTCCTGCCAACAGAATATAGCAATGCTGTTTTCACTCTAATTATCTTTCCTAATTTGCTAGAGTAAAAAAATGAAATCTAATTTGTATTGTTTTAATTTGTGAGGTCGAACTTTTTATGTGTCTATTAACCACTTGTATGAATGATTTGTCCATTCTCTTTTCCCATCTAGAAATAGTAAGAACAAACAAATTTTAGAATTAGTAATATACTGAGGATGAAAAAGAGAGGAGATTCAAAGTTCTTGGCCAAAATAAACAAGAGAAAGCAAAAAAATAAATAAACAAAATGAAAGGTCAGATAGCAATCTAGAAAAAAATTGCAACACATATGGCAGAAAAAAGTCTGCTTTCCAAAAAATAGAAAGAGCTTATACCAATCAACAGGTCAACAATCTAATAGAAAAATGGGCAAAGGACATGACAAGTAGTTCTAGAAAAGGAAATACAAGTGGATTTTAAACGCAAACTGATACTCAGCCTCACTCCCAATAAAATATGCAAGTTAAAACGAAAATGAGATGGCATTTTCACTTAGATTTGCAAAGACCAAAATGTTTAATAACAGACTTTCTCAAGGAGTTGTTGGAAAACAGGCACTCATCCATGGTTGATACACTGTTAATTTATGTGATCACTTTGGGGGATAATTAGATAATAGATATCAATGTGGAAAGTAGACATATCCTTTGACCAACAATTCTACTTTTGGAATTTATCCTACAGATAATTCACAATTTGCACAAAATACTATATAACCCAGATAATCATTGCAAATTTGTTTATAGGAGCATAATATTGGAAACAACCTAAGATACGTCAATAGAAGATTATTTAAGTAATGCATGGTGTATCTGTACAGTTGAATATTATGCATCCATTAAAAAGAACAGTGTGCCTTTGTGGGTACTGATATAGCATTTCTCCAAGGTATTTTGTTGAAAAAAAAAGTAAGGTGCAAAGACTACCACTCTGTAAAAGGGGTGAGGGTGGGCAGGATAGATATTCATTTGCTTGTATGTGCACAAACTTGTTTTGCATTGATACATGAGACACTGACAATAATAGTTGCATGGGGGAGGGGCATTGTGGGAACTGAAGGGCAGAGGTTTACAAAGAGAATTTTCGCTCTATCCTTATGTTCCTTTTGAATTTTGTGTCATATATCTACAATGGGAAAATGTGACTGTTAAGAGTATGGCTTTTCTACATTGTGTAAAACCAAGGTTCAAAAAGGCAGCTGCTTGGATTCTCTCCAAGTTGTGATTTGGAGTAAACTGTATTGTTAGCATTCTACCCTGGACTGTAAGCCCAAGTTTGCAGTGGCTCTCAACGTTGACTTCCCTGTTGAATCACCAGCATCTAACCCAGATGAGAGGTGTTTAATAAACATGTCTTAGATGAGTTCCAGGATTCTAATCTAAAGAACAGAAAAATGAAGCTGCCATAGAAAGAAACAGGTCAATGTGAAAGGAAGAGTCAGAGACAAAGGCATTTAGGAGTGTAAAGAAGATACCTTGCAAAAATGTTGCAAGGTTATCAGACTTCAGAAGGAGTGGGTCAGTGCCAGCCTGCTCCTCCTGTACCAGCGCTGTTGTCCACAGCAATGTCAAAGCTGTGGCGAGGAAGCTGGAGAGGTGGGCAGGGCCGAATTGTGACGGACCCTAGACAGGATGCAATGGAGTGAGCAGAATGAATGACAGAAGTCAGAAAGAAATTGAAAGCCCAGACATATTGTTCAGACTACTTTGGCTTCAAGAAACAGATCAAAACCAAAGAGGGACTTTATTGGCTTGTGTAACTGGGAAGTCCAGAGATTTGACAGTATCGGTTAAGATATTCTTTCTTTCTCCACCCAGCACACCCACTTTTCTGTGCTGGATTTATTCTCTTGTAGACTCTTTACATGTGCTGGCTTCTGACAACTCCAGTTTTATAATTAACCGGTAGGTGGTCCCAGTAGTTCCTAACAGTTCTAGTAAAATCTTAGAAATGATACTTATTGGACAACTTGAATCGCATGCCCATCCCTGAAATAATCCTGTTCAAACTACTAGAAGACCAGGCAAGTGTCATAGATCACCGCTAAAGGGTTAACACCACTTTAATCTTATGAACCAAGAGTGAGGGAGGGGTAGTCCTCCAAAGAAATCAGGATGCTGTTTCCAAACACAAAGTGCTGAACAAGTAAAAACAATAATAGCACTCCACTCTAAGCAAAAACAAAAGATCAAATGAATATTTTTCCATTCTTTAATAATAAAAATTGGAAAGCATCTTTGGAGGGAGAAAAAGTCAAGATGCTAGAGATGGTGGGAGAAATTGTGGGAGCAAACTCCGGAAGAAATGGGAAGTGAGGGTGTTCAGATGGAAACACTGGTGGTAGAAAATAATTATGGACTCATAGGGCTGGGAAGGATCATGGAGGCCACCTAATGCAGCTCCCTTTCTTCTGTTCTGCGAGCCTCCACACATGAATTAGGCTCCCTTACAGGACCATTCGAACTCTACTTGAACATATTCGTAATGGATAGCTCATGATTTCAGAAAGTATTTAATTTCATTGTCATACAGGTTTGATTCTTTAAAATGTCTGCTTTTCATTGAGCTGAAATCTAGTTCTCAGTTTGCCCTCTGGGTTAACAAACCTCAAGGCTACTCTTTTCATCAGACGATCCTTTAAGAGTTGGAAGACACTTACATTCCTTCCCCAGTCTTTTCCCTTTCAGCCAAGCACAACCAGTTCTTTTGACCACATATCAGGCAACGTGGTTTCCAGCTTTTTCTACAGCCTAATTGTCTTTCTCTGGATTCACACTGATTTATATGTGTCTCTCTATGTCTTTATCTTTATTGCCTCCCTTTATCTGGACACTATACTTTACTAATGCAACTTAAGATTTCATTGGCTTTTTTTGCAACACTGCACAAACTCTCCCATTTTGAGCTTGTTACCAGTAAAATCCCCAGGTCTTTTTTCTCATGAATTGTTGCCAAGTCAGGTTTTGTAACTATGCAAGTGGTATTTTTTTTTGAGCCAGAAGAATGGAACTTCCTAATTTTTTCTTTTCAGTCTCTTCTTGTTGTTTCTTTCAGACTCCACCCTGTTACTTCCCTGCCAAAATGGGACTCTTTATAACCGGGTGGTATAAGGCCTATAGACCTTGCTTCAAAAGAATAACCCTCTGGCGTTCCATTAACCCAACAGGTCTTTTGGCTTATGCGTGGGTCAGTTCTCATGCCTGATTCCTAAATAATCTGATAATCTGGTTTCTATTCTTTGCTGATGCCTTGGTCATATGTTGCACCACTAATAAGTGGGCAGCCTTTCCAGCCCATAGCTTGTGTGTGTGTGTGTGTGTGTGTGTGTGTGTGTGTGTGTGTGTGTGTAACAGTTGATGAGCTTTGACCTGTGTTTCAGGTCAGTCAGCTTTGTTCCAGCTGTTCTAGATAAGCAGACACCAGTGCCTATAAGCTGTCCCCTCCCCGACACCCATGGCCAATGAAACAGTAGCAGCCAGGTCAGCTCCAGAAAGATTTAGAATTAGTCACATCTGGCCTGTGCTTTAAAGCAGAGTTGTGAGAGGCCTAACTAACCATCACGCTGTAGCCAAACTGTCTGATGAGTCTTTGTTCGACCAAAGTCCCAGATTCCTAGATGTCCCCCCACCCTGCCCCAGTCCTTATTGGAACTAAAGCCCTCTTTACTTTTGCTGTGTCATCTAAGGTTCAGATTCCGTTATGAATCCCTCATCTGGTTCATAGAAGACACTTTTCAAGGAACGATACATCTGCCCCCAGAATTTGGAAAGGCCTCCTTGATCTAAGATTTGCTCACCACTTATTTTCTGAAGAAGCTAATATCTAGAAGGCTTTTCCTACACATCACCCCAGGCCCCCCGGACTAGACCCTTTGCATATAGACCCTCCAAAGTGAGCTAGCATTCACCTTGCTCCTTGGACTTGATGATTTTGACTGCTGACCTCTCCCTGATAGAGGCTAGCTTGCCTCTATCAGGGAGAGGTTTAATTCATCTCCACTGCTTTAATTCATCTCCACGTTTGCTTTAATTCATCTCCACTGCTCTCTCAGCCTCAATACCACCCTCCTATCAGCTTGAGCCTGCTTCTGCACCAGGAGGTGCTAAGTACTTGAGGCTCTGGGAAAGTGCCAATTATGATAACTAAAGAAAATGTGCAACTGTGACACTGAGGGTGTGGTCAAAAGTGGAGCCTCTTCTCTGACCCAAAGAAGGAGGGGGTACATTGTGCCAGGGGTAGATACCAGCTGCCCTTTCATCCTGTCTCCTGTAATGCATGCATTCAAGACCCAGTGCAGTCACCCTTAAAGCAGAAGGACTGAGGTCTCAGACTTTCACTACAGTATAGGATTCACACCTCAAACATTTGAAGGGCCTACCTGTTCGCTAGGATTTAGTTCTCAGTTTTCCCACAAATCTCTATAATAGCTCATTGTCAGACTGTATCAACAGCAATAAAGAGATGATATATTTGTGCTTCTGGCTCACATATTCTGTGTCCCTGATGAAGAAATGCTGGCTTGAAGAGCAATGGTAAAGCAAAACCATCAGTGATGCTCTCATCACCTTTCCAAACTTGTTTCGTGTGATGCTCTTTTCGTATTACTTTAAAAAGAGGAACCAGATGTTTTCCTAAGGGGAAATTTCTAACACCTTCTTTCTGAAAAATAAGTCACTGGAATTGAGAGACCATACACTCGGGATTTTCTAGGTTATGACCACAATAAAGTAATGGATGACATCACCTATAGGAGAGAGGTTTTCATGAATCAATGCAGTAAATAGAGTATAAGAAGTAATTACTAAATCTAACAGGAAATTTTCTAGTTCCTAGATACTGGAACAATCTTCCTTACCAATCCAAAATTAGTAGATCAGAAAATTCAAATAATTTTTCTTTATAGTTGCTAGCCAGTCTAAGATTAAAACTGAAAAACCAAGCTTAGATGTGTGTGATTTTTTCAGAGCAAAATAGAAAGTACCTGGAAGGCAATCCAAATAAAATTATTTAAAAAGAAGTAATGCTGACATATCTGCCGAGGAACTGTTCACCAGAATGTTTAGACCAGGTCCAAGAATGTCAATCCCCTGGCTCCTATTCTGATTGTTTTGGGACAGAACACAAATTTCAAAAGGAAAAAACACAAGATAGCATTCAAAGAAACTCTGCCAATCCTGAATTTGAAGATATTAGCAAATGTATTCAGTGTGTTTTCATCAAAGTACAGCTTTGATTTAATACAGACTGTTTAAAGGATTTAAGAGAAATATCATTTATTTCAGAATAAAAACTAATGAGAATGATAGGGAGTAAGGTCTTAGAAGAAGGAAGAAGGGAATGAATTCAAGGACTCATGGGAAAGGATGTAAGATTGGCTCGTCTTCTGAGACAGGAGGAAAAATAAGAAATACTTGAGTAAGAGACAGAGAGAGATGACACAGAGAAAGGGAAGATGAGAGGGTTGATGATTCCCTAAAGGCCTGGATGTTTCCAGTAAAGCAATAAGGGCAGGAAGCTACCTTTTTCCCTCGCTAGACTGTAAGATCTGTTAGGGCAGGGACAGGATCTGTTTTGTCCCCTACCGTATTACCCTGTCACTTAGCACAGTGCATGGCACATTGTTGATTCTCAATTAGTATTCGTTGAATAAAATGAATGAAAGAGTGTGGGCACTAGGGACTTAGAAGAGTGGGACATGCTGGGAATGGCTATGTTAGGAATCAACCAGAAATGAATAATGTGGTTGCTAATCTGAGGTTAGGTGGTATGCATTTAAATTGAATCAGCATTTCTCTGAAATTCAGAAGCAAGAACAGAAAAGCAGACAGACGGGAACTGGCGTAACAAGAGAACAGAATGGAAAAAGGATAAGAGGGTCTAGTATGCCTGCGAGAGTGCTGAAGGTCAGGCTGAAAATGGGGTCAAGGATGGGGACAGACTGAAAGCAACAATAGATTGCCAAGGTCACGAGATTACAAATACTTCTGAGTGCTTTAGGCAAAGAGCCCCTTTAAAACACCAGTGTAGCATATAGCTTTGTAACAGGCTGAGCATCCAGTTCAAATTTTTACTCTAAATTCTGTGAATATTCAGACATGAATTGTATCTTATAGCCCAAATTCTTGTAGCCCAGTGTGTTAATTAAATGAATAAAAAAGGGAGGAGAAAAAGAAAGAAGACATGATTGACATGTGTTATGTCTATTAAAATTATGAGCTACTCAGATTTTTTGTGTCTATAAGTGTATAGAAGTATTTGGGGGTGTATGTGTAATACTATTCACAAATACACATTCCATCATAAACATCCCTAGATATTTTCTGCAGTATTGGGGTTGATAGCAATGATTGGAAAATCTGTCAATTAATTGAGTTCTGCTCTATCTTCTGTGTGGTAGGATGGAGCCAAGATCTGGTAAATACTGGGCTTGAAGACCCAGGGGACAGGCTGGAGATTTGGAATTGCTGAGGACAGAGAACCAGAACCAAATTCCTTGTCCAGAGCCCAGTTACTGAAAGGAAAGGGCCTAGAAATGACAGTTTCACCAGGATCAAAGACCGTGGCACCAGCCAGGTCAAACAGAGGGACAAATTGGCAGGTACCATATAGAAAGTCAAAATCCAGAATTACTATGTATTTGCCTCTTTGGAAGGCCCCAACGTCAAACCCTTTGCTAAAACCCGTCAGCTGTTTAAGTTCTCTGCCTTCAGTATCAAACATATCAATATTTTCCCTTCTAGGATTTTCTATTTAAAAGGTGAATCTTGGGCTTCCCTGATGGCGTAGTGGTTGGGAGTCCGCCTGCTGATGCAGGGGACACGGGTTTGTGCCCTGGTCCGGGAAGATCCCACATGCCGCGGAGCGGCTGGGCCCATGAGCCATGGTCGCTGAGCCTGCGCGTCCGGAGCCTGTGCTCTGCAACGGGAGAGGCCGCAACAGTGAGAGGCCCGTGTACCGCAAAAAAAAAAAAAAAAAAAAGGTGAATCTTTGGAATTAATTTTCTTATCACCTCTTCTTGAAATTATATTATAAATTCTTTTAATTTTGTTCATGTCATTTCTTCTGCAAATACATGTACTCATATACTTAGGATTATCAGGCTGGAAATCCTTCACTTGTGAAATATCAATGCAAAGGTACATTAGAAGCCTAATTAAGAGAAACAGTGACTCATTGTCAGATGGGAGTGAGGTGGGAGAAGAGAATGAAAGGAACTTCCACTCTCCTCCAGATATCCTAAGTCTTCAAAACTTAGGAAAGTTTTGAATGTTTCAACGTTTCAAGGGAATCCATTGTTCATTCAAAAGGAAAACAAAAACTCTACACTTGTTTTCCTATTGGGTCTATAAATCAGTAAAATATTAAGGTGGAAACAAAAGAAATACCTCTTTGCAATTGATCATCTACTTCAGTCATACAAGTCCTTGTATTTGATTGTGTTGCAGATTTATGCTTCTAAAAATAGTATGTCTCAAGTATTCTTTCTAAATCCCAAAGTGCTTGCTACTAAATTATTTTTCCTCTATTCAATGCTGAATCACAGAGAAGATAATTTAAACGATCTCATGTGATGTATGGAACCAACATTGTACAAAATCTGGATCGGGCACCCTCCTGTTCTCGGTAAAAAATGAATTATCATACAACTTTAGTGTGTGGGAATTTTTATTTGAACAAAGCCATCTCAAAATCACTGCACTGTAGCAATTGTTTAGTTTCCCCCTCATGTCCTTGAGATATATTGTTTAAAATTTTTGCTTTTATCACAGGATATAAAACAATTTGAGATTGAATACAGATCTCTGGCCCTGAGACTTCAGATATTTTTCTCCCTCGCTCAGTTATCCAACTGGTTTCAAATCTTATTCTCTTTGATCATGGACAAGAATGTTGGCTTGGCACAGTTATTTTCGCTCCAGACTTGTGTTTTTTGGTGTTTTTTTTTTGCCAACTCCCAAGTATGAATTTCAACAAGTTAACAAAGTTAAATTCTCCCCTCTAGCCCTAAATGTCAGTTGATGCATTCAAGGTATGACATGTCATCTCTTGTCCATCTTTTTATATCGTATAGACTTTTCAATTAGCCATTTTGAATTCCAGCCACATTTGCTAGGAAATAACTGTTTAAATACGTCCTCTCCTAACACATTTCTGATGGGATTCCCCTGGCAAAGGTAGATGGGATTTTTAAAATTGGAACCATACTAGAAACAGAATTGTTTTTGGTAATTGCTGATGAGTTTCCTGGCTAGCATACATGGAGCTAAAGTGACAGTTCCATTGAACAGCATGGATGGCAGAAAAGGGTGAAAGATGGCACCTGCAGAACAGCTGTCCACTCCCAGTAGGGCTTCGTTCGGACTTAGTTGTCTCTCCCCAGTGTTTTCTCCCTGCTTAAATGTTTTGTATCTTCTTACTGTTTCAGTGCTGAGATTCTGCCAAAAATACTAAACACGATTTGAAAGGAAAAGAAAAACATAGAGATAAAACTTCCCAACATGGTATTACAGGGAGGAATAACATTTTCTTTCTTCCTTACAATTCTATTTTCCTACGACAGACTATCTTCAATAAAAGCCACTGAATCCAATATCCACTCATCTTAAAATAATACTATTGATAACAGCTAATATTTACTGAGCTATTACTAAGTGCCAGGTACAGTGCTAAATGCTTTACCTTTATTATTTCATCTAATGCTCCCAGAAACTCTAACAGGGAGATATTTTTATTACCCTCATTATAAAGATGAAACAGATATAATGGAACCTTGATCTATGAGCATTTATCTGCCTGTACTAGTAATTTTAGACCTTTTATTGGAAGGTCTCTGAGAATCCAAGTGCACACATGTATTTTTTCACCCACTGAATATGAATACCTACAAGTATAATCAAAGTGGAAGGGGGCCACAAGATGGGTTATAGTATTTTTAAATCTTTAAAAGAGTATCTTTAGTAATTCTGCTTCTACGTATATACCCCAGAGAAACTCTCCCATTATACCAAAAGAGATATGTATAAGAATGCTCATTTATATAGCAGTTAAAATGAATAAACTAGATTTTCATGTATCGACATGGATAGATCTTGAAAACAATGTTGTGTAGGGAAAAAAAAGACTATAGAATGATATGAATTTATAATATCATTTATGTAAAAAATATAATATCATTTAGTAAAACTGATGTTTGGAACATAAAACAACAGAATATGTTATTTGGAAATAAGCATTTTTATAGTAAAAGGATAAAAATGTGAGCCAGAAAGGTAGAACTTTCAGGATAACAGTTACCTTGGGAGGAAAGGAGTAGGATGGGGGGAAGGGACAAAGTAGGCTTCAACTCTTTGTCTCATTTCTTTTGCTATAGAAAATAATACAAATATGAGAATATGTTAACATTTGTTCTGTCAAGAACTACATGAGTCTGCTACCTTATTTTCAGAAAAATTTTTATATTTTAAAAATAATTCCATCTTAAGAAACACAAATAGGTATATTCACGCTGGAAAAGGGCAGGGATCACTATACAGAACATTATCTCCATAATTTGGGGGTAAAATTTTTCTGAAGCAGATTTGACTAGGTGCCCAATTTATTTATAAAATAACTCAGTGTACCATCCATAGAACAGCTAGCTTTGAGTCTTATAAATTCAGTGCAACCTCCAAACTAAACTAGTTATAAAATGTATTCTTCAGTAATTTCATTAAGGTGAATTTTGTGGTTTCATATTAGCTGCAAACCTCAAGGAGCCAGCCCGCAAGATCCCTGCAATATTATCAAGGCCAACAGAAAGAACAGTTGTCTGGGGACTGTTATGGGCCACACGCTTCTGGCCAAAGACTCCTCTTCGTGGGTCATCATTATTACCTGGACTGTACATCCCCAAATCTGACTCCCTGGCCACCCCTCTTCCTTTCCCTTTCTTCATCTCCAACAGCACAGGATTTCACTGTGAAGGTAAGCACTCCTGATTGCTATCTAACTAGGCCATGTGGTTTCGCTAGTGAGCGTTCTTCATTACATGATTTGGTATGAGGTTCTGGGTCATAGCTAAAAATATTTCAGCTTGAAAATTAATCTAATCTCTTGTTTGTTTCCTTTTGTTTGGAATATTTTCGCTTTTTAGACAATAATGTAGTTGAAGAATGCTATACCCAGCATTACTTAAAGTGCTATTTATTTGTTAACATTATATTTTGTAAGTGAGAAAAGTATTCCTCGTGTACATTTAAAAATAATCCCCTTCAGTTATATAACTAGCAATCAGTACCAGTTTGTTTGTGGGCATGTGTTCATATATATTTTTTATACCTGCCTTGTTTCAAATAGCATAAAAGCTGGGTTACAGATATAGATAGATAGATAGATAGATAGAGATATAAATAACACCAGAAAAATTAAATCTGAATTCAGTGAAGACATGGAAACAGAGGATTTAATTCAGGAGTTAAGTATGTAAAGTGCATCCTGTTCAATATTATACACAGGCCGGAAGGATGCCTCATACGTGGCTCTAAGCTTCCTCGCAGCCAAGGAAAATACTGTCAGTCCCACAATTGGCTATCCAGAAAACAAAACAAATGGGGATAATACACAAGGGAAACACAACTATACCAGGTGCGAAAACTAAAGAAAAACATTTTCCAGATATTGTTACAGTAAATATAGCAATAAATTTCATGGTGCTTTCTTATAAATCCTTTACTATAGGCCCAAAGTATGATACCAAAGTAAGTTCATTAAGAAATCAGAGGGAAGAAAGGAACCACGGCATGGTATTGGAGGCTGGGAAGGTAGGAAGGGGGTAGCATAGGCACAATCCAGGGGCTATGGCATTGCAACTGTTGGTCTTGACATGAGGCTCATTACCAGGATGACCATATAATTTATTGTCTAACCCAGGCCCCTTTGAGAGTGAAAGGTGGTACTATTGGGACTTCCTTGGTGGTCCAGTGGTTAAGACTCCACGTTTCCACAGCAGGGGGCACGAGT
Source organism: Aethalodelphis obliquidens (assembly GCF_003676395.1). Lineage (NCBI taxonomy): Eukaryota > Metazoa > Chordata > Mammalia > Artiodactyla > Delphinidae > Aethalodelphis > Aethalodelphis obliquidens. Next base: position 10,446,235 of record NW_020837983.1, on the reverse strand, counting down.
TCGATCCCTGGTTGGGGAACTAAGATCCTGCATGTCCTGCAGCATGGCCAAAAAAAAAGGAAAGGTGGTACTATTAATTAAGCCCACACACAGGTATAAGCCTGGAGTGTCCTGAGCCACCTGGGACATACAGTTACACTAAGTCCTTGTTCCTCACCCAGTGACATCCTGCTCCCATTGCAGCCCACCACTGTGGACCTTGTCAGCCGAACTCATTCTGTCCAACCTGGAGTGAGTCTAACCAGCTCTAGTTATAGGCGACTCTGGGGGTTTCTGGCCCAGGTCACCAGCATGGGGTTGGCTTGCTCATGAGTCAGCCAAAGAGGGAAGGTAATCAAGAAAGACTGGAGTAAGCAACGGGCAATGTCATAATGGCTGAAGCACTTAAGCTATAGTTCTCAAACATGTGGTATGAATTACCCAGGAATCTATCTCAGTAAGCACCCCAGGTGATTCTAGCAATGATGCTTCTAGCCTAGGCTTTGAGAAATACCACCCTAAAGGCTTATTAAATAGCCCTTCAGGGAGTCTAACCTTCCTACAAGGAAGAGTACCTTGGGTGGGCTTTGGGGAGGATACAGTGCCAGTTCCCTGTGCAAGGTCAGAGCAGTGGGATAGGTGGATCAGAGGCGCTCAGCGTTCAGCTACCTGAATGACTTTTCCATTGAGAGGCCTAGGTTCTCAATTTGGAAGAGAAAAGGTCTCTCCTCTCCGGATTCTCTATATGGTCCTAACAATTAAGAGAACCACTCAAGCCGGGACACAGACGACCCCAATTTTTAAATCCTAGATGGAATATCTCCCACTCTAGTGAGTTTCCCTTTACCTAGAAATAGTAGCTAACATTTACTGATGATTTGCTACATGCCAAGCCTAAGTGTCGTATCTGCATTTACTCATTTAGTCCTGAGAACAACCCAATGGGGGAGGTACTGTTTTCACCCCCATTTGATGGTGGGGCATGTTGAGCACACCCAAGGGGAAATGTACACAGTGTGGTCTCTGTCTGAGGCACCCTTGTGGTAATGCAGGCCACAACCTTCACAGTCTTACACACTGGGCCCAACGTTGTGGGTCATAGAAGTTTGGTAAATTTCCCAAGGTCCCACAGCTAGAACCCAGGTTCTGAAATCTCATAGATGAGAAAAAGGAGGGAACTGGCTAAGAAGACATTTCTATGACCTGCCAGGAAGGGAACTGGACCAATTTGGGAATCAATATATGTAATCACAAAAGGATAGGTAAGAGTGAGCAGTTAGGAAGTAGCACATTCCAGTGAACCAATTGTGGCAACTGAGAATCTCCCAAGTCTTCCTGGATGAGGTCCCAAGACTGCCTCCCCAAACCGTGTTAAATGATGATGGTGGAAAAAAAAAAACCTAAGCTCCCCTTCCTGGTTGCATATTTTCCAATGAAGTGACCCTAAGGCTGAGCTTCTTGCTTCCAATGTCCTGTCCAGTGTTCCTACAACATGTTTTTATCACACTTTTGGCCCTTGTATTAGAGTGATTTTCTATGTGTCTGTTTCCTTGCCAAGTTTACAAGCTTCTTGAAAGCAGGGACAATACTTTACCATATTTGTATCTCTCATTGCCCAGGGAAGGCATGCCATATGTGCATGGCTAGGCATCTTTGATTTCTTCCTTCTTCTCTTCCTTATGTGTCAGGATTAAGCTACCTGACTTCAAAGTGTAGTGGAAAAGACCTACAAAAATAATGAAGTGCTTTACACAGAAAATTATAGATAGGCACAGGATTGCTGTGGAGCCAGAAAAGATGGGCTCAGCTTAGCCTGTGAGGGCCAGCGAAGGTTGATAAATTGAGCTAGACAGAGAGAAGGGAGGGGGCGCTCTAGGCAGAGTAGATGGCATGTGCAAAGAAAAGAAGATGCTCATGTGTGAGAGAGAGAGAAAAGAAGGAGAGGAAGGGAGAAAGGAGAGAGGATTTGTGGTACTGCAAGCAGCTTTGTGTGGTTGAAGAAGTTTTCACTTTGACTGTGTCGCCAATGGAGGGGGCTGGGGTGGGGATGGGAGAAGAGTAGGAGCTCTGGAGCCAGACAGCCTGCATGGTCCAAATCCCCGCTCTGCCACTTACCAGCTATGTAACTTTGTGCAAATGACAACCTCTCAAGCCTCAGATCCTCATTTGTTAATGGGATAATAATAGCACCTACCTTTTGGGACTCATAATTAAATGGCCTAATACTTATAAAGCACTTAAAACAGTGCCTGTCATATAATGTGATTCAATAGAGAGTAGTTATTATTGTAACCCCATTGCTCTCTTTCTCTCATTCCCTACTTTTACTCCATTCCAAGTAAGTCTTATCAATTCTTCCTCTAAAACAAATACCAAGACCATCCTCTTTTGTCACCACCTTGGTCCAAAGAACTATGATTTCTTTCCTGGATTCTTATAGTAGCCTCCTAACTGCTCTCCCTGTTTCTATTCTTGCTCTGTTACAATCTGATCCACAAAACAATTAGAGTAATCCTTTTCAAAGGTAAATTGGGTGTCACTCCACTTAAAAATCTATTGTTTCTCATCACACATCATCCCAACCATTTAGAATTCTTATCATGACCTTAAAAGGTCGTAAATAGGGCTTCCCTGGTGGCGCAGTGGTTGAGAGTCCGCCTGCCGATGCAGGGGACACGGGTTCGTGCCCCGGTCCGGGAAGATCCCACATGCTGCGCGGAGTGGCTGGGCCCGTGAGCCATGGATGCTGAGCCTGCGCTTCGGAGCCTGTGGTCCGCAATGGGAGAGGCCACAACAGTGAGAGGCCCGCGTACTGAAAGAGAAAAAAAAAAGGTCTTAAATAATCTGGCTGCCTCTTACCTCTCTAAACCTACATCACATTCCCTCTTACTCACCATGCTTCAGCCTCTAGTTGCCTTGAACTTGGCAAGTTTGTCTTGCTAGAACCTTTGCATCTGCTGTTCTCTCTGCCTTCCCCACCCTGTAACTTGTTTGCCTCCTTCTTGTCTTGTACTGGGTTGGCCAAAAGGTTCATTTGGTTTTTTCCATAAGATGACTCTAGTAGCACTTAGTTGTCTTTAACTTCATTCGAAACAGTTTTGTTAGATTGTATGTGACAGCTGTCATATCAGCGTGCATTTCAAAAAAAGACATCAAAATTGGTGAATTTTTGTGTAGCCATTTTAATATTGAAAATGGAAGAAAAAAGCAACATTTTCAGCATATTATGCTCTAGTATTTCAAGAAAGGTAAAAATGCAGCTGAAATGCACAAAAAGATTTGTGCAGTGTATGAAGAAGGTGCTGTGACTGGTCGAACGTGTCAAAAGTGGTTTGCAAAGTTTCGTGCTGGAGATTTGCTGGACGATGCTCCACGGTCGGGTAGACCAGTTGAAGGTCACAGAAATCAAATCGAGACACTGGTTGAGAACAATCAATGTTATACATGTGGGAGATAGCTGACATACTCAGAATAACCAAATCAAGCATTGAAAATCATTTGCACCAGCTTGGTTATGTTCATTGCTTTGATGTCTGGGTTCCACATAAGTTAAGCAAAAAAAACCTTCTTGACCGTATTTCTGCACGCAATCCTCTACTTAAAAGTAATGAAAACATTCCCTTTTTAAAACAAATTGTGACAGGCGCTGAAAAGTGGATACTGTACAATAAAGTGGAATGAAAGAGATTGTGGGGCAAGCGAAATGAACCACCACCAACCACGCCAAAGGCCGGTCTTCATCCAAAGAAGGTAATGTTGTGTATATGGTGGGATTGGAAGGGAGTCCTCTATTATGAGCTCCTTCCAGAAAACCAAACGATTAATTCCAACAAGTACTGCTCCCAATTAGACCAACTGAAAGCAACTAATTCTCGATGAAAAGCACCCAGAATTAGTCAACAGAAAACGCATAATCTTCCATCAGGATAAGGCAAGGCCACATGTTTCTTTGATGACCAGGCAAAAACTGTTACAGCTTGGCTGGTAAGTTCTGATTCATCTGCCGTATTCACCAGACATTGCACCTTTGGATTTCCACTTATTTAGGTCTTTACAAAATTCTCTTAATGGAAAAAAATTTCAATTCCCTGGAAGACTGTAAAAGGCACCTGGAACAGTTCTTTGCTCAAAAAGATAGTAAGTTTTGGGAAGATGGAATTATGAAGTTGCCTGAAAAATGGCAGAAGGTAGTGGAACAAAAGGGTGAATACGTTGTTCAATAAAGTTCTTGGTGAAAATGAAAAATGCCTTTTTTTTAAACTTAAAAACCGAAGGTACTTTTTGGCCAACCCAATAGAACCAGCTCAAATGTCAGAGGAGTGGACTTTAGTTTGAGACACCAAACTGAAGTAACAGGCTCCCTGGTTTCTATATGTTACTCTGGTAAATTTATTTCCTTTTGTTTATGTCTCTGTTGTTATTTACTCTGCCTTCCCCAACTCTGTGCCCCAGAATATATGTTCTATGAGAGCAGAAACAAGGCCTGTCTTTTTCATTGCTGTATTCCCAGTTTCAATAACAGCAAAACTCTCTGCCTGAACTAGGCACCCAATAAATATTTATTGAATTGATATTGAATGAATTAAAAGAGAGTAGGGAAAGAAGGGAGAATGCTGCCAAAAATGAAGGCAGCTGGGGCCAATTATTATGCTTTTGCAGTAATCCAGTGAGAAATGATGAGGCCCTCCAGTGGTTTTCAATCTTGGCTCTGCATTGGAATCACCTGGGGAGTTTTAAAAACTACTGATGCCTGAGCATCATCCTCAGGGCCCCTGATTTAATTGGTGGATGCAGCCTGGGTGTCAGGATATTTCTTAAAGCTCCAGAGGAGATTCTATCATGCAGCCCAAGCTGAAACCACTGCCCAAAGGCAGAAGGGGGATATAGAAGAGAGTAAGTGCAGGGATGTTTAGGACATGCAATAAGCAGGACTTGGTGGTTAACTGCAAACTGGAACTGATGAAAAGGAGGGTGCCTAGGAAGAATCCTAGATTTCTGGCTTGGGCCTGGGTAGAAGAGAGAGGCAAGTTTTGAGAAAAAGATAACAAATTATGTCTTGGACAGGCTAAGTTTGAAGTGCCTGTGGGGATTTGACTGGAGATGTTCAATAGATATTTCTTTAATAGATTTACGTTGCCCTAGTGAAGAACAGGAAATCCCTCTAGTTTTTAAGATGACAGGGAAAGACATCTCCGGAAATTATGACAGAGTACAAGACCATTCCCACTCTGCACAGACTCTTTACTCAAAACTCCCTTCCAAGACAATGCCCCATCAGTTCTGAAATGTTGTTCAACATGTTGATATATTTACAGGAAGGATTATATTATGGATGGGTACCATCCTATAAATCCATTTAACTTACTATTCTTGTATTACCTGTAGGCTTAAAGTATCCCACTGAGTAAATTGCTGGCAGCCTCCAAATAGCATTTAAAGGAATATATAACAGCTTTAAAACTTTCTGATAAATGAAAATGAACATACCCATCATTACTTCCTTTAAGAGTTGTGGTCAAATATACTTAGACCTAAACTGCTTAGAAACCTTGTTTAGTTTTTAAATTGGTAAATATTTACTGGGTTACCAAAGATACCAAGTACCCTCTGAAAGACCATGGCTCCTTGGTTTGTTTCTAATTTAAATTAGATACACTAAAACAAGGATTGATAGGGGGATATATTTAGTTAAGTAACAGATGGCGAAAGGACGTTTCTGTCCAGCATCTATCACATTCCTGTTTCTCAGTATTCCAAAGAGTGACTAAATCTTGAAATCAACTAGGAAGGAATGGACTGAATGTGTTTATTCAACGAAGCTGAACTGATGCCCAGTCACGTGTAGGTTAAAAAATTCAAAGGGGGTATGGCTGGCTTCAAGGATATGGGGGGTGGAACGGATAAAGCGGATTAAAGTAATTCAGAAGGTATCAAACATAACTGAAATATGAATTCTGAATTCTTAAGGGACTCTGTGATATCAAGTGGGAAAGAAAGAGGTGAGTGGAAGATATTCTCCGAACCCTCACGCAAGGTGTTCACCTGTGGCTAAGGGCTGTTCCTAGCAGCCCCTGCGGAAAACTAAGGTCTGTTAAAAGAAGGGTGCGGTGGGGCGCCGCCACCCTGAGGGAAGGACATTTCCTCCCGGAGAGGTTTGAAACTCGCTGCAGCACCACCGCCCTGCTCTCCCTGGGGCTGCCAATCTAGCAGGTGAACCGTGAGAACACAAAGGAATGAATAATGGCGTGCGAAACGCCGAAAGCCGGGCTCCGCAAGTCCAGCATCTCCCTACACCTCCAGCCACTCCCACCCGTCCTTGGAGGAGACACCTGCCCCACAGCCCGGCCCGCTTCGGGGAAGTCTTGCGGGATGATGGGCAGGAAGAGCCGCTGATAGCCCCGGGCGGGTAGACAGGCGGGAGGGGCCGCACTCCCAGCAGCCCGAGTCGCTGGCGGGGAGCTCCCGGGCGTGCGCGGAGCGAACACGAGCGAGCGAACAGCCGCGTCCCAGAGCCGCCCGCGACGGGCCGGGTGGGCGTGACGCCATGACGCAAGGCACGCGGGCGGTGCGCAGGGGCGGGGCGGGGGCGGGAGGAAGGAGTGGGAGGAGGGGGCGGAGACAGCGGGGGCTGAGGGAGGGGAAGAATGGCAGTTGCGGCGCTGGTTCCCGGGAACAGCAGTCAAGACAGAACTGCGGAGGAGGAGTCCGGGAAAGCGGCAGTCTGGACCCCTCCTCTCCGTTCCCCCCGCCCCAGCTGAGAGGCGCCTTGGCGGGTCTGAGGAACCCTCCTCCGTACTTCCTTTGGCTGCTGCCGCCGCCAGGAGATGGGCCTGCTCGCCCGCAGCCCTGCGCCCTGCGTCTCCCTGAGGAGTTGAAGGTACTGGCGAGTACGGGGGGAAGCTGCGCCCGGGAGCCAGAGGGCAGGGGCGGCTCCAGTTTCCGACACGGGGCGCTCCGGCTGCTACCCTTGCGCCCCTCCCCGGGACGGAAATGGATTCGGAAATCCCACGGGAAAGGCGCCCCTGCTCGTGCTCGGCGCAGGGCCGGGGCGGCCCGGGGGTCAGGCCTCGGGCTGGTTCCGCTTCCCCGGCTTGGCCCCGGCGCTGGCGTTCCCTCGGCCGCGCGGGCGGAGGGGAGGCGTGGGATACGCCCCGAGCTCTGTCCTCCTGGCCCGAGCAGTCTGGGGCGAGGGCGGCCGACCCGGCGGTGTTGTGACGGGCGGAGGCGGCGCTCCCCTCCTCACTTCCCCAGCCCCTGGAGCAGGCGACGCGGAGGGCGGCCGCGGTGGGGAGGTGGCGGGGGCGGAGCGCATTCCTGATGGGTGAAATCGGCTCTAACGGGACTGATTTCCGGGCCTTGCTGCAAATTTGGAGCCGGGGCCAGCGCCCCCCACCCCCTGCGGCTGGAGGCCTCGGGGAAAAGAGAGGCAGGCACTGGGGAACGTTCATCCGGGGGACTGCCACCCCCTGCAAAAGCAGAAATTAAACAGACGAAAAATGGTGGGGTCTTGGGGTAAAGTATGTCTTAAGAGGGGTCCTCCAGGGTTGTCTCCCTCACACTAAACCTTCAGGGAGTTCTCATTCTTCAGCCAGTAATGCCACTATTTTTAATTTCCAGTTTTTCCTATCATTTGGCTTCCCCTCTGCCGTTGCCCTCCCCCCCACCCTTTTCATTAATGGGAAGAAGGAAAATAAGTTCAGGGTTCATTAACCTCGCGACAAAGGGCAGTAAATAAAAGAGGGGAGAGAATGGTTAAAGCTACATATGGGAGAAAGAAAGGTCTTATTTTTTTCCCATTAGCTCTTGAAGGTAGAAATATACGAACGATGTTTTATTCTGGTTAATATTTACTATTCAAAATGTTGCGGAACGTCCTGTTGGGTGGACCTTGGAAAGAACAGCATTTAAATGCCTCTGCAGTTTTCACACCCAGGTGTTGGCTGCAAACGCTAGTATTAAATGTTAGTAAACGATGGAGGAATAAAGCAATCCTTTCCTCTGATCGGTTGCCTTAAAATGTGGTTTTTCCTTAGCGTTCCACTTTTCTTTTTTTGGTAGTAACATGGCTTTCTTTTTATTTATACATATGTATTTTTTATTTTAACCTAATTCCTTGACCCTTTTTGTTATGTGAAGTCTGACGGTATGCCCAAGTTTCATTTTCGGTTTTGCCATTAACCATCTTAATGAGCATCTTTATGAGTCAAACTGTTATTACCGTATTGGCTTGTTTATGCTTCCTTAACACCCAACTGTCAGAATTGAATCAAAATGTAAATATTTCTATTTAGAAAATGGCGATGATCTATTGTTGACGCTTATTTTCAAATGTTCTTTGCTATGTGCAATTCCATGGTAAAGATCTAGAATTAAGTCTTGGGACCTAAACCACATTATGCAACAACAATAACAACAAAAACCCTTTTTATTTGTTAGTTTTATTCCTCTTTCTATTATTGTATACAGTGTAACTGAAATTTAAATTTCATGTGTCCTCAAAAACTATTTTAATGTCACCACAAGGTGTCTTTCTGAGGAAAAAATTACATTTGGCAACTAATGTTAGTGTAGTTTTTCAATATCTGTGACTTCCAGGAGGATTCCAGTAAGATTAACTTTTAAAACTGTAACATTATTTTAGGAATTGAAACACAACTCAATTTTTAGTCTCCAGATAGTAGCTACTTGAAATATTGTTGTTTCGTTTGAATGACGCCTCAGTTGAGCATTAGAGTTTATATAAAGAACGGTCCATTTTACTGTCTTCAGACCAGTATTGGAATTTTTAAAATTCTGGTGGTGATTTGTAGAATTTTGGGTGCCTTTTTACTTGGTTAAATGAAACTGTTTTTTTCTACCTAACATATGAAAGATACTAAGATTATTGTCTGTTTTTAAAGCTACTTCAGCATTTTAGTGGAAAATAAATGCACTTCACACATTTGAAATAGAGGAAGTCATAAGGTCATATTTTTGCAGTTGTGAATTAAGACACTTGGGGTCGCCTCTCTTCAATGGGATCAGATTGAAAGATACTATTCTCACGGGGTTGTTAGATGGAATTAAATATAGGTAATTTAAAACAAACTCTTTTATCATTTGAAAGACTCTCTTGTATATTATGGCAGGTTCTGATTTTATCCTTAACACTTCCTTAGATTTATCACAGAAATTCTTTGGTTTCTAATCATCCCTGCCCACACTGCCCCACCCCCACCCCCCCAACCTGGAGGGCGCTGAGGATTGAAAAACGTAGTTTTCTGAATTTTTCAAGGAGGAGAAGGAAGACAAATATTTGTGATAACACGTCAAAATCCCTGGTCAGGTGCTGGGCAGAGAGTAAGCTAGGGATAAATTTTGTTGCATTTATATCTGAATTGCCTCTTTCTATTTCTTCCCTACTCAGGTTATAAAGGAAATCTTAGAGAATTGCTATTTGTTTTTCTGATGCTTCTAACAAGTGACAGTTGATTGTCAAATGCAGGCTGGTTTCGTGTTAAGCTTTATGATCTTTTATCATTTAAGGCCCATGTAAAAATTAGGCCATTTTAGGCTGAAGGCCAAAAAAAGGTTGAATTTCGAAATTTATATTTGATTATATTGGCATTGTGTTTGGCAAACTAGCACTAGTAGTTTAATGATGGTCTGAAAGGACCCATGGTCGTACATGAAGTACTTTAGCTTAAAGGTTTTGGTTTGATCTTTTTTTGAGCAAAATGTTAATCTGATTACTTACGGAGATCACCTAAATTTTCCTTAGGTGATTTTTTTTCTCCAGTCAGGAGTAATTATTATTTTTCTTTGGCTTTTTAATTTTTAAGTCATGAGGTACCAGCTTTTGTTAGTTTTGTATAACCCTGAAACAACTATATATATAACCACACCTGCACAGCTAAAGACTGTGGGATACTGTTCCTTTGCTAAACACATCTGTATTTCAGATGACGGTAGAAAAAAGGCAGTGAAATCATTTTGGGTGTTTAAAACTTGGATACTTCGTTCGTTTCTCAATAGCTGTCATATGTCAGTAATACTTTCTGTATTAAACTGAGAAAAATTAGCACCTTTTGATAAAGTAGTTTTTGCTTGTATTGCTCTCTTTGTAGCTGTCAATAAAACCTGAACAATTAATTTGTTTATTAGTGACATTTTCTCGAAAGCTAGGATATTAGCCTAAAAAGCATTATACATTCTTGTTCTATTGATGTTACCTACTATTTTCTTTCAAAAGTCATTTACTTGAGAAATGCTACTTGTTAATTTGTTTTTGAAGTCCTTCTTGGTAGTTTCCTTTTTTGTGTGTGAGTATACCAGTATTTTTTTTTTAACATCTTTATTGGAGTAAATTGCTTTACAATGGTGTGTTAGTTTCTGCTGTACAACGAAGTGAATCAGCTATATGTATACATATATCCCCATATCCCCTCCCTCTTTCGTCTCCCTCCCACCCCTCTAGGTGGTCACAAAGCACTGAGCTGATCTCCCTGTGCTATGCGGCTGCTTCCCACTAGCCATCTGTTTTACATCTGGTAGTGTATATATGTCTGTGCCACTCTCTCACTTCGTCCCAGCTTCCCCTTCCCCCTCCCCGGGTAGAGTTTTCTTCTGTGAAATCCTCAGTAGGATAAAACTAATAAGGAGTTGTTTTACCCCTCAAATAAATTTGTGCGTTGAATTTTGAAGCAAAATCCTCAGAAATCACCCTAGTTTGTTTAAGCCGAAAAGAAACTTCAAAACTCAGTCTTGGGTTCAAAAAAACTGAACTTAGCCCCTTAAAATTATGTACACTTAACATTTTCGACCTCTGTCCTCCTCTGGAGACCCCTGAAAGTATAAACAGTCCTGCTGTAATGTGAATAGCAAGCAAGGTTGCCAGTTGTAGAGACTTCTGGTAGAGATGAGCCGTAGGAGGGAGCAAACTAGTTAGAGGGAAGGAACAAGAAACCAGGAGAAGCTATAGGGAGTGAGATAGTGTTAAGCTTCCAGATGAATCGTATATAGCATAATAATATAACTAATGTATCACAAAAGTAGATGGCCATTACTATAAATCTGCTGATGATTTATATTTTGTGATTTCTAAGTCAGGTATTGGCATTTGCTCCCCAAATGGTGAAGTACTCTAAGTTATTCTTATGCATATGAGATAATACATATGAAATGTGCAGTAGAAGTGTAGGAGATAATGTAAACCGTATGATGCCAGGGACCATAATCACCATAATCTTTGTTCACTCTTAAGGTCTCAGCACTTAGCATAAGGCTTGACAACGATAGGTGTTGGATAAGTATTTGCTAATTGAATAAAGTTATGTATTGTAATGTAAGTATTTCATAACTCTCTCTATAGCAGGGCTATCTAATAGAAATATAATGTAAGTCATAATTTAAGATTTCCTTGTTAGCCACATTAAAAAGTAAAAAGAAACAGGTGAAATTAATTTTCATAATATATTTTATTTAATGCAACATATACAAAACATTATTGTCTCAGCATGTATTAGTGAATGACTTTACATTCTTTTATTCATACCAAGTCTTTAATCCACCATGTGGTTAACACTGGACAGCACAGCTCTAGGAGTATTTTGTATGAAATGTTTTTTCCTTTCCACAGAAATTCTTTAGTCTTTTTTGATAGTCTCTTCTTTTGTCTTTTTTGATAGTCTCTTTCTAACATGTCTTTTGAGTCCAAATACAGAAGCACATATGTCATTGAATTGGAATTACTGAGCTGGATTGAAAGTCAGGATACCTGACTTCTTTCGTTTGTACAACTTTCCCAAAATGGCTCTGCCTCACTCTCTTTCCCTGTCTGTAAAATGAGGGAGAATGTGCTATCATCTGTTTCATTTGATTAGTATAAATTATGTCTTTGAAACACTCTTAACTACTCAGACAAGACTATTACAAAATAGATTTTTAAAATATTAGTAACTTGTCATAGCAAATCTCAGTATAAAAACAGAAGGAAAAAGTACCCATGAGACTACTGGTGCGGAGGTCCTGTTACCTCCCACACTGGAATAAGTTACAATGAATGAATCAATACAAGATGCTCCTGTAACATTGAGTCAGGAGAGGTGACTAGGTCTGCTCCAGAACCAGATTTTAAACCTCTGATCTATTTAAATATTGCCTTAACTAATTTATCCTTCAGTTTTTGTTTGCATGAATAACCTACACTTCTTACATAGGCATCCTTAAATCAAAATCATGAAATAAGGTCCTTTGGGAAGAGAGGGTGGGGACTGATTAAGTGCATTTAAGTGGGGGAAAATAAAGCAAACATTTAGAAAAGTCTATCATCACATCCTATAGTACAGGATATGTACTATATAGCACAATAACTGATTCTTTTATCCAAACCAGGGGTTGCAGTGGTTTCCTGGTAAGCAGTTACACATAGCCAAATATAGCTAAATCAGATACGTAGCCAAATCAAATAGGTATCTCCTTATAGCCATATCCTTTCATTAAAAATAATAATAATAGTAACTTTTAAAAAATTATAGATGAACATCCTTTGGCTTTTTGCATAAACATAACACACTTTACTGATGACCTTAGTAAAAATTTCTGGAGTCATATAGTAGATTGTGTGGTGGCCCTCAAGAAGATGTTCACATACTAATCTCTGGAACCTGTGAATGATACCTTATTTGAAAAAAGAGTCTTTGCAGATGTAGTTAAGGATCTTGAGATGAGGAGATCATCCCAAGTTATCTGAGGGGTCCAAAATTCAATGGCAAGTTGTCCTTATAAGGGAAAAGCAGAGGGAAATTACAGATAGACAGAAGAGGGGAAGATGCACAGAAGAGGTGGAGGCAATGTGAGGCATGGAGGCAGAGACTGGAGTGATGTGGCCACGAGCCAAGGAATGCTTGTAATCACCAGAAGCTGGAAGAAGCAAAGAACAGATTCTCCTGAACCCCCAAAGGGATCGTAACACTGCTGGATTTGAGGCTTTTACCTTCCAGAACTGTGAGAAAATAAATTTCTGTTGTCTTAAGTCACCCACTTTGTAGTAAGTTGTTAACAGGAAACTAATATACAGTCAAAAGTAAAAAGATCTGTGCTTACCTTTGTTTTGTATCATGCATTGTGACTCTCAGAGACCAGACAGCCCTTCCTTTAGAATTCTTATCTGTTCTGAGAAGTATCAGAGGAAGTGTCTTAATACCCTCAAGTCTGAACAGGCCTAAGAAATAGCTTATATCATGTAAGATACACTGTTATTGTCTCTCAGGTCGTTCTTAAGATACAGTTTATATTTAGGGGAGGGAGCAAGTGTAATACTGATGGGATAGACCAAGAGGTTTTGTCTCATGAGGGTGTGATTCCTTCCACCTTCCCTATCTCCTTTACTGGAGCCTCCTCTTCTACCCTATATCTTAAAGTTGGAATGCCACAGGGCTCAGTCCTTACCCTTCTTTATTCCTCTGGGGACTTCATCCATGCTTGTGATTATACCCACCATTGGTATAACAACTCTTCCCAAAATTTTATCTCTAAGCCAGACTTTTTTCCTGAACTCCATGCCTGTTATGTGGGTATTTGGCTGTACATTCTCACCTAAGGTTTAAAGGCATCTCAAACTTAAATGTCTGAAAATGAACCCCTGCTCTTAGCTCCTCCCTGAACTTGTTCTTTTCACAGCCTTCTCCATTTCAGTGGACAGCAGTTTCAGCCTTCTGGTTAATCAGGGCAAAATCCTCTTGGAATCCATCAGGAAATTCTGTCAGTTCTAGTTTCAAAAGATATCCTTATGCCCATCATCATCTCTCTCCTAGAGTATTGCAGTAGCCTTTAAACTGTTCTCCATGTTACTGTCCTTACTTCTTTCTTCTCATTCTATTCTTAACACTAGAATTATCCTTTAAAATTATTCAGATTCTAAACTGTCTCTGTTTAGAAGCCCCCTAAGTTTGCCCATCTCGCTTAGGATAAAAGCCATAGTTCTTACACTGGTCTATAAAGCCATACACAACCTGGTCCCATAACGTTCTGACCTATCTCGTATATTCTTTGTTTTGCTCATTTCCCTCTGGCTACATTCTGGCCTCTAGGCTATTCCTTGAACATACCAGGCACATTCCTACCTTAAGGCTTTGCAGTGGCTGTTGCCTTTGCCTTGGATGCTCTTTCCTCAGATTTCCTCGTGGCTAACTCCCTTCAAGTCTTAGTTTAAATGTCATCTTTTCAGTAAGCTCTGATCACCCTTTACAAAATTGTAATCAGTGCCACACGTACACACACTCTTGATTACCTTTACTCTGCTTAACTTTTTTCCCACATTCTAGCAAAGAATCACAGTAAAATATTTAAGTGAAGTATTTAGAAAATTGTAAACTTCTATATAAAAGTATGAAACAATTTTTAGTAGTTTATCTATAATTACTGACCTAGAATGATTTGTGGAAATAAGGTAGGTGTTGGGCCTTGAAAGAAGAGTAGGACTTCAAATAAGCAGAGAAGGTGGAAAAGAGTATTCAGGCAGAGACAAAGACATAGGAAACATCACGGAGGTGAAACTATGTTTTGTTGTTATATTTAACAAGTAGACCAGTTGGCTAGAGTGTGTTTTTATATAGGAGAATGGTGAGAGACTAAGGTAAGATTGTGGAATGCCATGTAAAGCTTAAAGTTTGTTTACCTGTGGGAAGCAAATGGATGTTTGTAAGCAGAACTTAACAAAAGGCCAACGTGATAATTCAGAAACCAGGTGATTAATGAAGGTCTTGTGGAGGAAGTAAAGTAGTAGAAAGAGGACTGAGACTTTGGCTCTGCCACATTAGCTGCATGGATAAATCAAATAATCTCCAGACCAGCACTATCCAATAGAACTTTCTGCAGTGATGGAAACATTCTAGACCTGCACTGTCCAGTATGGTAGCCAGTGGCCACATATGGCTGTAGAGTATTTGAAATGTGACTAGTGTAACTGAGGAACTGGAGTTTAATTTTTTTTAATTTTAATTAATTTAAACTTAAATAGTCTCATATGGCTAGTGATGATACATTTGACTGAGTAGCTCTAGAATACAGTTTTCTCACTTATAAAATGTAAGGTTAGATTGGAACATTAGTGGCACTAGAAGGATAGGTTCCACAGCCAAATAAAGTTGATGCAGTGTTCTGCGAAAAGCAAATGGATATCTAGCTAGCAGATGCACCTGTGCATGACTAGTATTTGTGAAACAGTTCCAGGTTTGTATCCTTTTCATTTTTTGTATCTCCATGACTTATTTGAGATCCCCTCTGTCTCTTGATTGCTGATTTTTTAAATTGGTCTTTAGGTTGATGCTTCCTATAGTTAAATATCTAATACATCTAATTTAATAGTATGTTTTATAATTATAGTTAAATCTATCTTGTTTCTTTTGAATTCTTAATGAGAAAGCCATAACAATGAAAAACCTTTATGATTGTTTACCTGTTGTGTAATTCTTACCTAGATTCTTCTGCTTTCCTTAGAAAATACTCCCTTACTTGTTTTCTTCCCCAATAAAATTAAGAAATATTTCATTTGTATTTCAGTTTTGATTTTATTTTCGGGGGACATGTTTAGAGAGAAGCTCTATGAATGCTGTGTATCCAAAGGAAAATAGACACATGTTGCTTATTGTGCCTCTTGTTTCCCAAGAGATATTGTTCCTTCTGAGAATTACTTTATAATTTGCAGAAAGTTTTAAAAATAGCTTTTAGAACTTATAATCAAATAGCTCTTCCAGCCTGTGCCCTACCTAGTTATGTACATACGTCATAAAATTAAGCATACACACACACACACACACACACACACACACACACACACACACACACACACACACACACACACACACACACACACACACACACACACACACACACACACACACACTGATTTACCCTAACCAGAGGTTTCCGCTTCCCCCACCCCTCATGTTCTTTAGGAGAAAGAGACAAATGAAATTCCAAAATTGGAGAGGCAGGCTACTGCTGTTATCAATACTTTTTATTTAAAAAAAAAACAAGAAACAACTTCTAGAAAACATGGTAAGGACAAAATTAGCCCAAACATTTAATATTTGTAATTGTCCAAATAGTAGAATTACTCAGATTAGTGATGAAACTGGTAAAATTCAGTTTGCAAAGATAATACTCATTACACTGGATTTACTAAGACCAAAGAGTATACCAACACTGTAGAGAATTTGGAGATATTTTTAAAAGAACAGAAAGAAATATAAATTGTCCACTTTTAACCCTAGAGTATGGTATGTATTACAGCTGTCTATATATTTGTATATTAGAATCATAGTCTTTCAGAACTAAGGGGCCTTAGACATTACCTCATCCAATCACTTTAGCTTTCAAATAAGGAAGTTGAAATTCAAAAAGTAGACAGACTTGACTAATATCAGACTAGGTTAATATTTCCCTTCTGTTGATGTATAGCAATGAGTATTTTAACCAGTTCAAAAAAATTTTTTTGACAGTTGGATATCTTTTTTAAACCTATTTAAAAATTTTTTCATGTCTCTGGGCCCTCTTATCATACCCATCGTTTTGCACTACGCTTTTCCTACCTTCTCCCTATTGGTGTATTGTTTGCCCTTCTGAACAAAGAGTGCCTGGAATGGGCTAGTCAAAATGTTTTAAATCTTTTTTCTTTAATTGGAAAATGGAATGAATAATGCTTTTTCTTTCTGCAGCAGATTTTTTTTTTTTTTTTTTTTTTTTTGCAGTACACGGGCCTCTCACTGCTGTGGCCTCTCCCGCCGCGGAGCACAGGCTCTGGACGTGCAGGCTCAGTGGCCATGGCTCACAGGCCCAGCCGCTCCTCGGCATGTGGGATCTCCCGGACCAGGGCACGAGCCCGTGTCCCCTGCATCGGCAGGCGGACTCTCAACCACTGCGCCACCAGGGAAGCCCCAGCAGCTTATTTTTGTAATGGATTGAGTAATGAGTATTATTTGTAATGAGTATTATTAAAACCACGTAGTACCATTTTCTTCTACATCCCAAACAAGAATAGGCTTAAATAGATAAATGTAGCAGGTGTATGTGTGTATGTATGTTTGTGAAGCTGTTTAAGAACTATCTCTTTGGGGAGGCTTTGTGGCATATGGGAATAGTTTATTCTGAACTTTTAGTTTATGTTTCTAGGCGATCATAGGAATTATGTTAAGGACAGAGCTCAAGGTAGTATATTTGAGTCTTGATAAGCATTCACTTTCCAAAAAACTTGCTGGAAACTGATATGTGCCTATGTTAATGCTCTGTTGAGTTACCTCCACCTCCCCCATATATAAAAGTAGTTAAGTTGAAATTATTTACCCCATTTTCAATATTAGACCACTTGTCATAGGTTTGTAGCTATATAAACATAACAAGGCTGAAAACTATATTTATGTTGGAGAAATTTGTGTACTATAATGATGTATTCCAAACTTGCAAATGGCTAACTATTCTGATGACATTAGACAAGCCATTTCAGAGCCAACAGTTTGTTTCATTTTATTTCTAACCTTAAGCATGATAATCTCTTTTTAAACAGTTTTATCCAGTAAATGGTTCAGTTACATTTGTGCCATCTCCTCAGATATTTGTAATAGTTATAGCTAATATTTGTTAAGTGATTAATATGTCATACTGATGCTGGATTCTTTATATATTTTATTTAATCCTAGAAATAATCTTGTGGACTGTAGGTTATTTATTATTCCTATTTTACAGTTGAGTAAACCGTCTTAGTAATTTAATGCAGTGTCACACAGCTAGCTAATAAGTGTCAGAATCTGAACTTGAACCCAAACTTTGTGACTCCAAAGTCTGTGCTTTACGGTTTGAATAAAAAGATGCTATCATTACCCCATATTTGTATAGTATTTTTAAAATTTCCCGTCCAAGCTACTCGTAAGTTATTCCCTCATTTTATCTTGGGTAAGATAGTTGTGTCTGAAACAGACAACCCCAAAATCTCAGGCGGAACACTATAAAAGTTAATTTCTCACTCACACAGAGAACCGTGTGGATGACTCAGGTATCCCAATTCCTTCCATCTTGTGACTCAGCTGTCCCCAGAGGCCTACTTGGAGTCAATCACTAAAATTACTATATTCAGCCAGCTAGGGAAGAGGGAAGAGAGAGAGCTCAAAGGATGATTGAAAGGATGATTTAGGGACTAGTCCTGGAAAGGGCGTACATCATTGTACT
Organism: Aethalodelphis obliquidens; assembly: GCF_003676395.1. Lineage (NCBI taxonomy): Eukaryota > Metazoa > Chordata > Mammalia > Artiodactyla > Delphinidae > Aethalodelphis > Aethalodelphis obliquidens. The sequence goes on along the minus strand of NW_020837983.1, from coordinate 10,428,055 downwards.
CACATTGCACTGGCCAGGACTGGATACATGGCTGCATCTAGCTGCAAATGGAAGGAAAATGAAACAGGTGGGTATAAAACATCATCTCTGCCACAGATGATACAGAGAGGTTATTGCTGAACTAAAGCCACAAAACCACTTGGTAGCTATCTATAGAACCTAGATTTCTTAGATCTGCGTATAATAGGCTCATGTTTGTGAGGAGACATTCCAGTAATTAAAAGGCTTTTTGGTTGTATTTCTAGCACCGTTGCTGACTCTTTCTCATTGGGCATCAAACATTTTACTTCTTTGTGCCTGTTACATTTTAAATAGGAATATTGTTATTGACTTACCTTATGAGGAATGATAAACTTAAAAAAAAGTTTTTCCGTGGTAATTGCCATTTTAAGTGAAGATGACATTATTGCTTTATAATATCTTTATATTTATACTCAATTGTCCTTTGAATATACAACAGTTAGCCTTGTTAGATTTTGTTTTTTAAACATGTGATGAGTTATTCTAGGCTATCTACATACCTTATATTTATTCTTGCATTCTGAATCTGAGACATTTGTTTAGGGATGAATGTTGTTTTTTAATGTTCCCCCAAACTTAACTCTTTTGGAAGGAACTGCAACTTCAAATCTTAAAGGAATAGAAGTATGTTCTAACTGAGCTAATAGTTATGAATATTGTACTAATAATATAAATTAGTGAGAACAGACACAATTTACAGAAACTGATGGTAACTTTTACTGGCAAATTAAATTCTGCCATCTCTTCAGTAGCAGTTAACCGTTTGTTATACTTCAGACTCCTTGGAGAATCTCTTGAAAGCTATGGATTCTATCTCTAGAATATACCTATATTCACAATTTAGTACACAGTTTTAGAAATTTCATGGATTTCTCTGAAGCCTATCCATGCATTAGCTGCTATTTTTAAGCATTTTTATCCTCCAAAAATTTATTACCGTGCCTATTATATTTTTACTTTAACAGACTGTATAAAGAGATGTTTAATGAGTCAGTTTTTATAAGATTTATAAGGAGAGTCTGTTTCCTTAATATTATTTGGACAGCAAGAATTATGCCCAGAGCCTGCACTGCTGCTGTAGCTGAATTTCCAGCTATATTGGGGAATAGATTTATTAGAGGAAAATATGACATTTCCACATTTGACATTGACAAGATGAATGACATAAAATAACTTTAAACATTTAAATAACCTTTTTGAGCAATATCAAACTTCATTATAATGAACTTTAGTGATTTATCACTGTTCAGAGAAAGCTGTATGTGAAAATCCAAGTAATTTAATGCCTCAAATTTCTCTTAATGAACTTCTTGTTCAGATGTACAAAGGTCTGTTTATTTGGGGCCAAAATTAGCTTGTGTGCAGATACATCATTTCTAGTACATCACTTCTAGTTGTGGTCGATCAAAGGATGGCTTATGATAGTTAATTCTGTTTTTTGGTAATCAACTACTACCAAATTGTACCTAGGCATATTTAAATTTGTTATGTTGTTTGCAACTCTGTATATAGGAAATGCTATGGAAGAGAAATATTTCCTTTTTTCAGTGCCTTTGGAACCTTTATTTAACACTAGAGGAAGAGCAAGGCCAAAAAAGTGAATTAAGTTTCAAGGATATCCCCCACTGTTTATTTACCATATTTGTTTCTGAAGTTACGCACAGTGAGCTAAACTAATTTCTCTATACTAGATCATTTGGTCAGATAACTAGTGATTCTTCTTTGTACAACTTAAATTATCTGCTATTTATTATACTAGAAAACCATTGTCACCGTGAAAAATAGAGTGCTGTCAGAAGCACATATTTATAGTCATTTAGAAAAAAAGCTTTAAATGGGATATTGATAAATATTTGTTCAGATTATGGGACTATCATATATGCTCAAATATAAAATCAGGTCTTTTTTCTTTCAAAATTATGCTTATGAAAAAAGGGAATCACTTTATTATAATTTATATCCTTGCCAAGTCACTAATATTACTGTTTGGGGAAGACATAGTCTGAAATGTCTTTATTCAGTGCTTGGTTAGAATGCACTAGAGTGAAAGTTCCACCGAACAAGGGCCTTGTCTGTCTTGTTCACTATTATATGTCTACCACCTAGAACAGTATTTGGCACATGATAGGCACTGAACATATTTGTTGAAAGAGTAAATGAATTAATGATTATAAAGAATAATGAATTAATGCATGCTTAAGCTAAAATTTCCTATGACAGCATCGTATACAGATTCAAGAATACTGTATCTCAGATCCTTTGGTAAAGGTCTCCTTTGGAAAACCGCCAAATGTTTTTCCCCCAAAGTGTATACAGCTTTCCTCTTGCGGAAAAGTTCATGCAGCACAGGGCAGCTGAAAATCAAGCAGAAAACTAAAGTCTTACCGGCCTACGGTGTCAAGGGACGGAATTTGGGACTGCTGGAATGGCTGGAAATTGAGTGGATAAATCCCAGAAAGGAGGGAGTTGTAGTAGGATAGCCCTAAAATCTATGAAAAAACTCCCCTGAAATACCTAGGTGACCCCTGAACTCTGCAGAAAGATTCCAAGGAGCTCAATGGAAAATAATAGCAGTTAGGCTGAAAAAGCTGACTATAGAGATTTCACCTGCTACTCTCTGCAGGGGAGACAATTTGGTGTTTGATTCCCACCAAATTAAGGGGTTTTAAACATTTGTGCCCAGAGACCCATTCTAAAACACAAAACCAGCCTCCACAAGTTTGACTTTATTAGCCAGTGATTTAACTGCCAGGTATAATAAAAATCCTCACTCTTAGGAGCAGATAAGAAGCTGTAAAAGTCTCTACTGCATAACATCCACAAAATCCAGTTTATAATAGACAACTACTAGACATGTGAAGAATCAGGATAATGTGATTTAATGTCAAGACTATCCACCCCAAAATGGTAGCTGATCCTAAAATTAGCAGAATTAGCAGACTTTAAAGTAACTGTAATATATTCAGTGACCTAAAGGGAGATGCATGATCATGATGACTGAATAGATGGGCAATTTCAACAGAGAAATAGAAACTATAAAGAAGAATAAACAGTCTAGAACTGAAAAGTACAATATCTGAAATAAATATTTTACTGAATGGATTTAACAGCAGATTGGAGAAGGAAGAGGAAAAAGTTGATGAACTTGAAGCTAGATCAACAAAATTTGCCAATCCAAAGAATGGATAAAAAAGATTACAAAAAATGAACAGAGCCTTGATGGCCAGTGGGACAGTATCAAACTAACATGTGGGACTTCCCTGGTGGCCCAGTGGTTGGGAGTCCGCCTGCCGATGCAGGGGACACAGGTTCGTGCCCCGGTCCGGGAGGATCCCACATGCCGCAGAGCGGCTGGGCCCGTGAGCCATGGCTGCTGAGCCTGCGTATCCGGAGCCTGTGCTCCGTGGCGGGAGAGGCCACAGCAGTGAGAGGTCCGTGTACTGCAAAAAAAAAAAAAAAAAAAAAAAAACTAACATGAATAGCAGAAAGAGATAAGAGACAGACATAGCAGACAGTCGGGCAAAAAATATGTTCATTGAACCCCAGCTAGGATAAATAAAAGGAAAACCACATCTAGGCATATCTTAATCAAACTGCTGCACATCGAAGATGGAAAGAAAATGTTAATGCAGCCAAAGGGGGAAAAAAACCCAGATTACTACAGAGGAATTACAATATCAATGAAGGATGACTTAATCAGAAATGATTGGAGACCAGAAGACAATGGAATGACCTATTTAAAGTTCTGAAAGGATAAAGCTATCAACCTGGAATTCTATATTCAGAACAAAATATCCATGAAAATGAAGGTGAAATAAGGACATTTTTCAAATAAACAAAACTTGAGAGAATTCATTGCTATGAAACCTGCAACACCAAGAAATGCTTAAGGAAGTTGTTCAGGCTGGAGGGAAATGACATCAGATGAAACTTGGATCCACAAGAAGGAATGAACAGTACCAGAAATGGTAAATATGTCTATAAATAGATTTTATCCTCAAAATACTTTGTAAGCATATAAAGCAATGAAAGAAGAACTTGGTAGATGTGACTAAATAAACATCTTAAACTTCTTCAAAAATCACAAAATTAAAGGGCAAATATTAAGAGGAAGTAAATATGAAAGATTTAAAATCAAAGAGGACCATTAATGTTCCAGTGTTAAAATGGGTAAAAAATATGAACAGATAAATCATTGATAAAATAAAGAGGGCTGTAAGCGTGAACAAACGTTCAATTTGTTTAGTAATCAAAGAAATGGAAATGAAAGTACTTACTTTTTTTTGCCACTTAGAAAAAACTATTGAAATGATATAGGGTGTTGATGAGAATTCAGGGAAGTAAGCACCTTTCCAGTTGGTGGGAGCATAAATTGGAATGAAACTGTTGGGTAGTTTATTTCAAGAACATATTTTGGAAGTCCATACCACCTAGGTAGCAAGAAATTCATACACCAAGAAGTAGCCTACCAAATTAGGTCAGAGGTATGTAGAAAGGAGATCATTATTCAATAAGTGGTGTTGAGATAACTAGCTAGCCATTTAGAAAAACTCAAATTTTGATCTCTACTTAGTCCTAACATGAAAATAAATTGAAATGGATGAAAGATGTACACAATAAACAAATCATAGCAGTACCAGAAAGAAACATGAGCAAATTTTAAAAATATAATCTTGGAGTGAGCAAGATGTTCCAAGACAGATATAGAATCCAAAAGTCATAAAGAGAAAGATATGTTAATTTGAACACACACACACAAAATTTTAAATTCCTACATTGGAAAATTACCATACAGTTTTAAAAAAAATTTATTTGACACATAATAACAAAGTTCCTTTACATAAAAGGCCTTATACCAACAGCAGGATATGAACATGTGGTTAGTTCACAGAAAATGAAACGTGACTTGGAAACGTTTGAGAACCACATATAATACCAAATATATAGTCATTAAAATTTTTTCTTTATTCCTCATCTTCTCTCAACCTCTCAACATAAGTATATATGGCTGAAAAAGTTTAATGGCCTGTTATGCTTTTGTAATATAAAATAGTATTTTAGTAGCATCTAAAATAGAAAGTCTCGTTTCTTTATGTTCTTGATTCTCACTTGAGTATGAGATAGCTCAGGCTTCACTAGTGACCAGAATTAATGATCAATAGAAACTGTGCTGGGAATCTCTGTACCTATTCCCTCCTCACTTCAAACAAACAGAAACAACTTTATACTTAGTCCTCTTTCTGTTCTCTTCAACAGTGCTATTAAGTGTTTTTGCATTCTACTTTTATTACATTCATGTTTTAGAGGTGCTGAACATCTGGGTGTCAGACATCAGTAAAAGAAATTGAAATCAGAAACCGTTGGTACTCTTTGCTCTTATACTTAGCATTTATCAATACAAAATTACTGGATTTTCTCTGTCTTACCTTTGCGAGAAGTGACAGAAGAAACCTAATTTTAGCTGAATAACAGAGGCAGAAACAGATATTCAAGAGTATAATGGGGTTTTCTCTTGGTAAATTAATTTCTTTATTGTCTACAAACTTTATTTTGCCTAGCCTTCTATCTCCAAAATACCCTTTCATGAGTCTTAAATCACATAGGCATGTGGGTGGTTAGTAGATGCTACTAAAACATTTGTAGTTAGGAGATGTTTATTGGTTGAATATTTTAAATCTGTAATTCTTGAAGTTGTGTAATGTCAGGATATTCAACATGTCTTATTTATCTTGTAGCACAAGGGTCCCTAGCACCCCTAACCCACGGACCACTGCCAGTGGCAGCACAGCAGGAACCGGGCAGCACAACAGGAGGTGAGTGGCAGGTGAGCAAGCGAACCTTCATCTGTATTTACAGCCGCTCCCCATTGCTTGCATTACCGCCTGAGCTCCACCACCTGTCAGGTCAGTGGCAGCATTAGATTCTCATAGGAGCGCACACCCTACTTTGAACTGTGCATTCGAGGGATCTAGGTTGTGCGCTCCTTATGAGAATCTAGTGCCTGATGACCTGAGGTGGAGCTGAGAATATGATGCTGGGGAGCGGCTGCAAATACAGATTATCGTTAGCAGAGGGGTTTGACTGCACAGAGACCGTAATCAATTGCTTGCAGACTCATATCAAAACCCTATCAGTGAGTGGCAAGTGAAAACAAGCTTAGGGCTCCCACTGATTCTGCATCATGGTGAGTTGTATAATTATTTCATCATATATTACAGTGTAATAATAATAGAAGTAAAGTGCACAATAAATGTAATGCACTTGAATCATCCCGAAACCGTTTCCCCACCCCCGTCCATGGAAAAATTATCTTCCATGAAACCAGTCCCTGGTGCCAAAAAGCTTGGGGATGGCTGCTGTAGCACTTGTGGGGTAAAGATTCTTTTCACAGTTTAAAAAGCTGGATGTAGTAAGATTGTATCACTTACAGAGAATCTTACAGCAATAACAAGCCAAAAGCAAAGATATGAACAGAATCCTCAGTTCCTCACTTCCACTTATGTGTGTTCTGCATCATAATTTATTTATCCAGTGTTTATTAGGCACCTACAATAAGTTACAAGTTGTATTAGGTACTAGAGATACAAAGCTTGTCTTACATTTCACTTCAGCTAACATTTAGCATAGTGCCTGGTTTTAGCACGTGCCAATTTCACTTTCTTCTCATAACATCTATTTGAAGTAAGTGGTATCATCCATATTTTGTAGTGGAGATCACAGACTCAGGAATGGACATTATCTGAGATTTTATAACTAATAGTGGCTGACCAGATCTTGACTCCCAAATTCTCTTCTTTATACATCCAGACTGGGTGTTTTTTATTTGCCCCTCCAGATCCACTCCTCATCCTTCCTTGACTTTCTCTGTGCCCCAGAGGAGGTTGACCTAGTCTAAGAACTGCCTCACTTGGGGTCCTTTTTTGGTTTCTTGTTGGATTTAGCCAGTGTGAGGCATTGGCGGATATTGGAGATCCAGAGAAGAGAGAAGCTGGGTATTTATTCTTCCAGTTGCCATTTGACAGCTCTCTCCCTGCTCCTTCTTTCAGAAGGCTGGCAGTGGCTTCCTGAGGACTTTGCCATCCCTGTTAGTTCCTTTAACCCTACCCACACCTTTGTAAATGAGCCCTTCAGTTATCTCTTTGAAACTGCTTTGTTTTTCTGCCAGGACCCTGACTGATACATAACAGCTTTTCGAACATGGGCTACTATTTTGTATGGATTTGAGTTTTCTAACTGTTTTTATCCTGTGTTTATAAGTTGAGCATTTAAAATCTGCAACACATTTTCATGTCAAACAATATTGTAATTGTTTATTAGGTGCTTCACCTGGAATGGTCAACTTCCATAATTTTTACGAAGAATTAAAAAATAGCGTGCTGCCAAATTAGATGTATTTTATGATGCATCAGTACGAAGTTATCAGCACTTCTACTACATCTTTGGTCCATAAAGCTTTGACACGTCGTAGAAATACCTTTGTTGTGGGCTATTCCTATTTCTTAATTCCATATTCCTCAAGAGGTACAAAAAAGTTAGAATCAAAGAGATCTTGACTTTAAAGAGGTATAAACACTGTGGGCTAGAGAAGGTTAGGTAAGTAGGTTCAGGTGTTTGTCCTTCATACCAGTCTCAGGTGCTAGTCTTCAATTTAAGTACATAAAAAGGTCAGGAGGTGGGGCTCCTTTGCCAGCGATAAAAACTAATTTTTCAACCAGTTTCTTCAGGGGGATGAAAGTGTGTAGCAGCAATTGGCAGAGAGTCTTCTTACTTGTGGAGTTGTGCTAGACTGGGAAAGAGGGGGAAAGAGAGCCATTTCTCATATTTTAATTAGCAGGTGATTGGAATTTCTTGTGACATTGGTGTTAAGAGAATTGCCTCCTATGTGATATTAGATACTTGGTTGAAAATACATAATATGGGGTCTACTTGTATTTTACTCTCCTTTTTTGTTTCACTAAGCTCTTCTAGCATCTGCAGTTACAGATCTATACTTTTATTTAGAGGGGAAAGGTATCCCCACTAAGCCAACAGCCATAACATCATGGAGGCCAACCTCAGTTATCTTTTTCCCCCACTGCTTTTCTTCATGTTATCGATGTGTTGTACTTCGACAAATCCTTGTGATAGTAAATCAGTTTAAAGAATATCCAAAGTTGGGGATTATCAGGAGTTGTATATATTTCAAATTATATCATTAAGTACATTTACTGACTCTCATCTTCTGTTCCTGCTCTAAAATGATGTAAACTACTCTAGGTTTTTAATACATAATTTATTTTGCATTTGATCCAGTAGACCTCATATTTGTCTTTGTAAACTTGGTGTGAACTAATTGGACGTTTTAAAAAGTAGAGCATGTATATGCCTAGGAGGCATGACAGTGAAAGAACAAGATTTTTTCTTGTGCTTATGAAATAGTATCATCACTTCAGTGACATTGTGTCATTTTAAGAAATACTCATTTGGTATTTATTCACAGTGTCTATGTTCCTCACTTCATCTTGGCTGTGTGTGGTATTAAAGAAATCACAATATTCAAGTTCTACATTTAAAACTTTATTAAAACATTGAAGGTAATCAGGGCAGAAAAACAAGTGAACACTGTAAAAATTTCTCATCTGAGTTATAAAATGTGAGTACAGTTTAGTTAGGAGGAGAGAAAAGGGAGTGGCATTTCAGACGGGGGAATGGCTTGAATAAGGCATGGAATTGAGGGATAGTTAAGACCAGCCCTAGATGATATGTAAAATATAATTGTCTTTTGTTTTCTGCGACAATTTTTGAGATACTGATAGTGACTGGAGTTGTTTCATGAAGGCAGCTGCAGACAGATGATGGTACTGAGGCCGAGATATCAGAAGACCTGAATTTGACCCTGAACCCTGTTATTTCCTAACTGTGCAACATTTACCCTCTCTGCACTTCAGTTTTCTCATCTATCAAATCAGGATAATACCCATTCCATAGGGCAATGAAGTTTAAATCAAAAGTGCTTTAAAAGCACTTTAAGACTCTACTGTGTAGTGGTATTATTATATACAACATATTTTCCCTTATTTTTCCAACTAGCAACCCAGCTGTTTGTTTTAGAACTCAAATAATATTTTTGTCTTAATGGTGTGCGCATTTATGAGGCCGAACATAACAGTAGTACCTACAGATTGATACAGTTGATAGTTTAAAAAATTGAGTTCAAAAAGAATAGTACTGGGGCTTCCCTGGTGGCGCAGTGGTTGAGAGTCCGCCTGCCGATGCAGGGGACACGGGTTCGTGCCCCGGTCCGGGAGGATCCCACATGCCGCGGAGCGGCTGGGCCCATGAGCCGTGGCTGCTGAGCCTGCGCGTCCGGAGCCTGTGCTCTGCAATGGGAGAGGCCACAACAGTGAGAGGCCCGCATAACGCAAAAAACCACCCCCCCCCACCAAAAAAGAATAGTACTATATTAAATGATGCAAATAATAGATATTTATTTTTCATTGGAGAATAAAATCAGCTTTTTCTAAAAATAAGTAAAGTTTCTAAATCACTGAAAGTTTTTTTTATAATTTCACACATTTTTGTCATCTGTTCAAATTGGCAGAATTTCTGTAGTGCTTTTTTTTTTTGGTGGTTAAGGGTAGTCTCAGAAATCCAAGTTAGTTTACTAGTTTCTGAGTGTTTATGCAAATAAACAGTTTGATTAAAAACTCTTTGTTGTGGGTGAACCACATAATCTTAATTTCATATACCACTAGAATAATTAGGTTTAGTTCTTTACTTAATACTCTTGAGTCTCTGATTTCCCATCTGCAAAGTTAGAGTAAACTTTATGTATATGGCTAAAACTTGTATATTGTAAATCACTGAGAGGAGGGGAAGGAGGGACGAATATGTCCACACTTCAGGGTGGTGGGGTGAAATATTGACTATATCTTTTGAATCTGCTGTTATGCAGGGCCTCTTATTAATCTTGTAGGTGGCTTACAAGATGGCTTCCTTTCTTTTTAAGATGAATTCTGTAATAGCCTATAGTTTGTCATAATGTCTGAAAGACTCCCTCTAAATCTGGTGAAAATGGACTCAGCTGTTTTCAAGAGTTGTAGTAACAGAGACAAATTTAATATATATAAGTTTATAACTATTGGTTTTGTGATACATATTTCTTCTCCAGACATATTGCATTGAGTACAGAGACCCATGTCTATCTTGTTTATGGTGGTAACCTCCTGAGGTCTAGCACATGCTAGGCTTAGACTTTAACTTTGAAATTAAGCCAAAGTCCCCTTGATTGAGGCATTCCCAATACTGTTGAGTCACGTGCTTTTAGACACCTTTCATGGATTTTTTCTACAGATAGTCATTAATTTATGTGGGTTTTTTTAAATGTCTCTCGTATCTCTATACATAGGTTTTTAAGTACTACCTCACTATAGCCCCATAGGCTGAAAATGACTATAAACTGAGGTGTTTTTTTTTTTTTTTAATGGCACTTTTATTTTCAGTACCTGAACTAATGAAAAGCAAGGAGCCTTGTTTTGGAGGCCAAGCCTATAGAATTCTGTTTTTAAGTGAAAGTGTTTAGCAGACTCTCTTTAGAATTAGTGGTTCTTGACCAGCGTGTGCAACTAAATTACTGAGGAACATTTTCAAAATATACAAGTTCTGGACCACATCCTCAATTTGATTGGGTAGCTCTAGAGTGGAATATGTTTTTTGTTGTCGTTGGTGGGGTTCAATTAGCTGGGTTTTTTTTTTTTTTTTTTTTTTTTTTTTTTTTTTG